>NC_057719.1:37038310-37096762 GCF_004010195.1 Chiloscyllium plagiosum
TCGATTTCGAAGCTCCTTGGATGCTGCCTGAACTGCTGTGCTCTTCCAGCACCACTAATCCCATCCCCTTCAATTACTGTTCAGCTGTTGACACTTCCCTCACACCATCTGATACCTTGGATCACCTGAAGTGACTTATTATTCAGCACTCCATTCGCACCATTTGTAAGATCTTTTGATCTCTGTACCCATTGATCTCGTTCTTCCTATAAATTCTGTGCCTGTGTGCTATTCTTCACTTCACCCTAAAAGCTTGTGATTTCAAATAAACCTGCTGGACTATAACCTGATATCGTGTGACTTCTGACCTTGTCCATTCACTCCAACGCTGGCACTTCCACACCATGGTGGTAAAAAAAGCACAGTACTGTGGTATTAAAGTTCAAATAGAAGCAAGCTAAAACTGAGAAAACAACAGCTTGTGGCATTTCTACTCACTAAACAGACTGAATTTTCTTCCTGATTTAAATACACATTGATGTGAAAAGACTTGAACTTGTACAATAGTTATTTTAATAAACTAAATAGACAATAAATTTTTGGAACAATATTTATGTGACTAAAAACTGGTAACATGTTATAAACCATCACTCATTGATGAAACAATTGTTGGTAAATTTCACACAAAACCCTGTTTCAGTTATTACACATGAGGCAAAGCATCAGAAAAGAGCCCAGCTTTACCTCACACTGTCCATAATTACACTACATTTAGTTTTATAAACCTCTAGCCATGTTTGAGTGCCAAACTTTCAGAATGTCAGTGGTTGTTGTTGAATCAATTATCTGAGCAATTAAGGAAATGTGAGCATGCCAGCAATGAAATATAAAACTGTATAGAAACCAGTGATGAGTTCCTCTTCAACAATGATATGTGCAAATGGACACAAAACTTCACAACCATCAGAACTCAGTCTCAATGAGAATACAGAGGTACTCCATAGAAAGAATTTCTCAAATGACTGAACTAAAATGTTATCGTTACTGCTGGGTGCAATCTCTTTAATTGTTGATTTTAAGTGGATACAGAGAATAGACATCAGGTATGAGGTCTATCTTTAGAAATAAATTCATTTCTGAAGGATGGCATTAGATTCCCTGAAATATCAGTGGAACTGAGCTGTTCACTGAACACTGAATTATAAAGATCTGGTATCTCTCTGTTCCATAATTTCTTATGCACTTTAGTTCAGCAATTAAAATTTTATGACAGCAGTTAAAACTAAATGCTCAAAATTAAGTAGTCTTTGTCATAAAACACTTTAAATTACAGTATCAGTTACCTACAGAATATTCTGCAGAAAAAAACACGGCTGCAGTGGCAGGAACAGGAACAGAAGCAATGGCAGATGTACTCCCCGCTAATCATAGTGTGACCAGGTATGCTTTTCTTACTGTTATCTCCACTACACTTAAGATAGCCCATAGCAACTCATACTCCTCATACGTCAATGTAACTTATACCTTGCGATAGAAAATAAGTCTATGGTCCACTGTCAATAATTTAATAGAAGTTGACAAAATCCAATAGTTTAATTGGCTTAAATTAATCACGAGACACAAAACATTCAATTGGCAAAGCATGGTGGATTGTCATCTGTAGGTAAGAGCCCACAGGCACAATTTAGATACATGAAAACATTTCTAAATAACAATATTTATTATTAACTTGTAACAAAGCAGATTCCACAAGGAGAGGAGGTAAAGTTATCAAGCGACATTTATGTAAGAGCAGACATCATCAATCTTTCTGTAAAATGAGCAAGTATTCAGTGAGACAAGATGTCATGCCAGTTTAACTAAATGGAAGTCACACCACAAAGAATAAAGTTAAAATGATGTTAACAGGCACCAGGTGGCTCTTGTCTCATCAAATTCAGAAATTTCATGCTACTTCCATTAATTCAAAATACGATGAAATTGAAGCATATAAATTGTTACTCAAACCTATCCCAGCATCATTTGAAAAGCTGTATTATGGTAAGCCTACGCAAACAAATTCTTCTAACTATATGGAATTGTAGTTAATTGTACCTTTGCATTCTGAATCTTGACAAAAAAATCTAAATAATAGTTAGTATTTGCACATTCACTTCCTCGACTTATCCACTGTTTGGAAATTGATGTCAATTTTCAATACTATGGAACAGTGTGAAAATCAGTAACACTGGGAAAGATGGGAAGTGAGGAACAGTTGTTAGTCATTGGGTAATAGAGCACTTGAGTATTCATACAACCCCTACAGTGTGGAAGCAGACCATTTGGCCCATCAAGTCCACACCGTCCCTTCGAAGAGCATCCCACCCAGATCCACCTGCCTACCTTATCACTGTAACCCTGCATTTCCCATGGCTAATCCATCTATTCTGCACATCCCTGGACACTATGGGCACTTTAGCATGGTCAATTCACCTAATCTGCACATCTCTGGACAGTGGGAGGAAACCGGAGCACCTTAAGGAAACCCATGCAGCCATGGGGAGAATATGCAAATTACACACAGACAGTCACTTAACAGTCACCTGAGTTCCTGGCACTGTGAGGCAGCCGTGCTAACCACTGAGCCACCGTGCCACATATTTTATTGAAGCTTTTCATTTTGCACTTATTATGTCAATACATAAGAATATAATTCAGGGAAAGACCAACATGATAAAGAAGTAGCATTAAGTTTCTGAATTTATACAGCACGATAGGAGAGTGCTAATTATTATCAGTGTTCTCTGATTGGTACAGATGTTGGTATAAAGAATATACTCATTAATGCTGATTGCTAGGAACAGCAAGGCTTTGTTTAAATTTTAAACCAGCCAAGCTGACTCTAATTGGTCAGGGCATGGCCCTGAGAAACGAACTAGCGTCATCTATTTTGTTGAGTTGAAATAAGCATTCTGCATGTACTGCAAATAAGCATACTGCATCTATCTGTCTGAAAATACTGTGTATTAATGTATGTAGGTTCCAGTACATGCAAGTGTGTCACACTGCAAGCCTGACAGACTTGTAAATCACAATAACACACGTGGTATTCACCAGCATTAAGCCAAACAGATATTCTGCCAATCACACAAATGAATAAGATGGTATATGAATTTCAGTGCCTGTGAAATGCCAGGGATATCGGCTGTGCATCCCAAACACTGGCAGATCATATCAAACTGCTCACAATAAGCAAGGTACTAACCGTACCCAGTAAGCCATGCTGCAAAGCCTACAATATGGTGTACATCATTGGATGTAATTCAATAATTCCACATTTACTGGATAAGCTTGAGTGTGTGAAGAATTAGGCTGACAATCAATTTAGGATTGTATGTCTAACTCACAGTATGGCTTTCTTGCATGTACTTGAAGCTGCATATCTTACTAGGAGGAAACTTGCTTCGCAAAAGGGCTATTTTAGGATTAATTAAATATTGAATTCTGCTCCCCACTTACCTGTAAACTTTGTAAAGTGTAAGCCTGACAGAGTCTTCTACTGGGGATAAAGAACAATTTATTGACTAGAGTTAAAAAATGTGGTACTGGAAAAACACAGCAGGCCAGGCATCATCCGAGGAGCAGGAGAATCGATGTTTCGGGCATAAGCCCTTCTTCAGGCATGAAGTATGGTGTCAGAGGGCTGAAGAAGGGCTTATGCCCGAAACGTCGATTCTCCTGCTCCTCGGATGCTGCCTGGCCTGCTGTGTTTTTCCAACACCACATTTTTCAACTCTGGTACTCCAGCATCTGCAGTCCTCACTTTCTCCCAATTTATTGACCAGAACCTCAGATTGAGAATTATCCCTTAATTAAAAAGGACCCATACAGAGATGTTTTCAGGTTGGCGTACTCCCTCGAATAGCAGGTATTGAAAAATCATTTTTTGCAATGGACTACCCACATTGACAACTTTGCACGATAGAAGTTTGGTGAAACATCACCTTCAATTTTTTGGATTGGGTACTCTGAGAAATTGTTTTGGAACTTTTCTAATTTCAATTTAAAATGTTGACACACCCTCTTAACTGACAGTGAGTCAACACATCATTTCATATCTTCCACTACAAATGCTGGAGCATCACAAATTACTTTACTGAGAGACAAGATCCTTTTAAATTCAACTGGAAAACCATAGTAAGTCATCTTTGTCACACTCAATTGAACCAAGGAGCTTGACAACCACTTTCCTTTCTAATGCCAGTGGTAAATTTTATAATTTGCCTGGAGGGCAGCATTGTCAAAATTTGGCTAAAACAAACTTTAAAGGTCCCTGAAAAAGCATAAAGACCTTTGGCAATACAACTGTCCAACACCATATTGAACTAGGTTGATAAGGGAAGTAGCTTCAGTATCGTATTCTTTGGTATTCTGATATTCTCAATTATCAAGATACTTAGTGCAAATGACATGCTCCTCGTTCAGCAATCAATTGGATGGTACACTCTTAGTAACATTTTTGCTTGATTCTTCTCACCCATGCAATGATACCACTGTCCATAAAACTAGCCACTTGCTAGCAAAACAATTCCAAAAGATTAATAAAATTCAGATCTATAACCATGTTTTGTTTGAAAAGTATGCATTCCTTTAGTATAAACCTCTGTCTACTCCAATGAATCACTTCTAGTATATATCAGAAGATTTTCTCTACTTACTAGTTAAGGTAATAGTAGTCCAACTAACCCTCCGATTGTGATCCTGCCGTATTTGCTGTACTGGCATTGTGTGTGAAAATGTTCCTCTTTGATTTTCAACATTAACAGAATCGATTCTTTAAAAGTGGCTTTCTTTATTCTGTTCTGAGTATCTGTTATCTACAACTGCACACAGTTGAAGCAAGGTCCGCAATGCAAGCACTAAAATTAAGAATAGACAGGGAAATCCCAGGCTAGGAAGCTTCCTTCTCTGCACACACACTTCACTCCCCACGCCACCCACAAGAAATTAGCTTAGAAAGGTTTCATTACAGCTAAGGATCATCAAGCTGCTTGGATATTTTGGAACAGCATCCTTCCAATCAGATCGTCAGTGACAGCTAAAGCTGACATCAATCCTTAGACCATATATGTATTACACCAGGCAGGCTACAGATAGTAAGAAATTGGAGAAGGGGCTTACAAGTCAGACTCAGCCTGAAAAGAATCAGCATCACATGTCACCTGTCAGGGTAAAATGCAGCAGAGTTCCAGAGGCAGGTTGTAATGCAGACAAAATGTGTGAAGAATCATGGGGGCACTGATAGAATTTAAGTAAAGGTGTAAACAGTTAACCTCCAATTCTGCAAAACAAATCCACGATCAAAGAAACCACTTTTACTATTTTCCAGAGTGTAAAGTGTAAAATCTTTCAATGGAACATTCTGGCTTTTCTCCCAACTGTATTGGGAGTATGAAAATGTGCAGTGACCACCACCACACCAAAGTGGAAAGACCACCAGATCATACACCTATCAGGGTGACTAAGTGCTCACCCGGCAGGCTGTTCACTGGATCGATTCCTGGGACAGTGATTCCCTGCTCCAATTGATGCCAATCAATCAATCAATCAATCCATCAAGGAGTCAATCAGAAGCTGGCAGTCACTGCAAGCCACAGTGACACTTCAGAGACCGAGGCTGCTGGTGAAACAGCCACCTGGAAGTCCGGGACTAGCTAGTACAATAGGTAACTTCATGGCGGAATGGGGGGAGTCACTAGGTGGCAGATTGGGGGTCAGGGAGGTCAGAGACAGGGGTGGGGTTTGGCTTTTTATGTCAAGAATGTGCTGCTGGAAAAGCATAGTAGGTCAGGCAGCATCCAAGGAGCAGAAGAATTGACGTTTTGGGCATAAGCCCTTCGTCAGGAATGAGGCTTGTGAGGCAAGGGAGTAGAGAGATAAATGGGACAGGGAGGTAGGGCTGGGTGGAAGGTAGCTGAGAGTGCAATAGGGGGATGAAGGTGGGAGTAAAGGTGATAGGTCAGAGAGGAGGGTTGAGCAGATAGATGAGCAAAAAAAAGATGGACAGGTGGGAAGGGCTATCTTGAAGAAGTTCTCCTCCTGTCTCTGCAAGGAAAGCATCTTCCAAGGATACCTAATTTGAAGAAGTTCTCCTCTCTTTGCAAGGATCTCAGCAAGTCTCTCTCTCACTGCAACCCCCCAGGGCATCTCGTCTGCCCTGAAGCCCTTCCTACCTCTCCATCATCTTTCCCACCTATCTGTTCCACCCTCCTCTCCGACTTATCACCATTATTCCCACCTTCATCTGCCTATTGCACTCTCAACTACCTGTCCCCCAGTCCAACCCCCTCCCATTTATCTCTCGACCCACTTTGCTGAAAGGCTTATGCCTGAAACATCAATTCTCCTGCTCCTCAGATGCTGCCTGATGTGCTGTGCTTTTCCAGCACCACACTCTCAACTCTGATCTCCAGCATCTGCAGTCCTCACTTTCTCCTATTTGGCTTTTTATGTCCTACACCGCCCCCCCCACACACACACACACACTTATCTGTGCCCCAATTACCTCCCGCTATTTCCAGATTAATCTGGTCAAGGTCCCTCCCTGATCCAACAGCCAGGCCACTCCATTTCAGGGGTCGGCTGCCACTGTTCCAACTTGTTGGAAACAGTAATCACTGCTTTAATCTAAAGAGAAGATGGCCATTAATTGACTGCTTTAGGTTTCAATTGGCGGTGTGTTTCATTTTTAATCTTGAACCTTTGGTCCAAGTCAATGTCACAGGAAATCAAATTAAATGGAAAATCCAAATAAGTTCCAGAGGGGTAATTCATAAGAAGATGTCAGTAGGGAATAAGTACAAGAACTGGAACTAACAGTGTACCAGCTTATTTCTTGGAGTGTTGAACATGGGGTTATATTCGTACTGAGAAGTAGACCAAGGTTAGTGATCCAACAATGGCTGACTTCACTCCTGCCTCAGCTTAACTGGTATTGAAGACCTCATCCTTTGTAACCGGTGCACTTCACTATTCAAATTCTTTCCTTGTTGGCCTGCTGTATTCTACCTTCCATAAGCGTAACGTCATCCAAATCTCTCCTGCTCTGCTTGTTTCATTCCTTCATTTGTTGTGTTTTGTAAAGTTTTATGATATTCCTGCAAAATGCTTTGGGATATTTTATGTTAAAGACATTGTATAAGTTGTAAAGCGGAAACATTAAACTTTGTTTCATCTGCAGTTTCTGAGTATCGAATCAATGAGAAATGTCAAATTCTAAGTAAGTGTGTCAGTTACAAAATGGAAGCAAATGGTTTCCAGAACACTTGTCTAGGACAAGCATGAATTGTCCTGTATTTACATATCATGCTCATAATGCCTCTTGTATGATATAAAATTTCTATACAAATCATGCAAATTCAGCCAGTTCTAGCTATTATCAGTGACTAACCTGGAGACTTTAAAAGACCCTAATTCTTCTCTCCCCCAATTCCATGCATTTACCAATTAAGATCCTAGACCTGCTACTAATCTTTACTGTCATATTCCAACTTAAATCACCTCATCTACATCTTCTCTTTGAACTTACTATTTTGTTTTCTCCTCTTCTTTGAGGTAGTTTCTCAGTTCACCTTGTAATCCTTTGTCTACACCACTACCCCCCCATTGGTTTCTCCAAGGATTACAATATTTAAAGACCACCAGTTTCTCCCCTCCTCCATTTCCTCCTTTAAAATCTTGCCTGTTTATTTCTTTCAAAGAACCTTTATTTGTTATCAAATTAGGACAATGGAAAAAACCTTTACCATTTCCCTTTATATTTCTTTCTCTCAGGCATTCATAAATCAGTAACAGAAATAACTTCTAGTTTTACAAGTTCTTTTTGGATTAGATTTCCTACAGTGTGGAAACAGGCCCTTCAGCACAACAAGTCCACACCGACCCTCCGAAGAGTAACCCACCCAGACCCATTCCCCTACCCTATATATACCCTTGACTAATGCACCTAACACTATGGACAATTTACCTTGGCCAGTTCACCTGACCTGCACATTTTTGGATTGTGGGAGGAAACTGGAGCACCCAGAAGAAACCCACACAGTCACCCGAGGCTGGAATCAAACCTGGATCCCTGGTGCTGTGAGGCAGCATTGCTAACCACTGAGCCACCATGCCATTTCCAGATGGTGACATGTGACAGGGCAGTGAGAAATGTGTTAAATAGTAGTATGTCTATATGTAACAAAAGATATGGAAGGTGGCTTTCACCTGCAGATGAATTAAGGCAGGGGGTGCAGTCAAGTGATGATATAATATCGGAAAACATGAGTCTTAGTGATGGTGTGGATGTGATTGGAGACTCGTATCTGGGTCAAATATAACAACAAGGTTGCAAACAGTCAGCTGCAGACAGTGACTGAGGAGAGGGATCAATACAGTTAGTGGCAAAGGAACAGAATCTGTGGCTCGAACCAAAGGCATTATCCTATCATTTCCCAATATTTAATTGAAGGAAATGTCTACTCATCCAATACTGGATGCCAGATAAGCAATGGATAATTCAGAAGAGAAGTTGAGAGAACTTATGGTGAGGTAGAGCTGATTAAGTTTGCATACATGTTGAAATTGACACTGTATTCTCAGATGATGTTGCCAAAGAGATCATAAAAATATGAAGGGAACAAGAGTAGGGGAACACCAGAAATAATATTATTGCAGTTGGGGCAAAAATTAGAAGCTTTGTTAGGTTCATGTAAATTTGTCCCATTGACTTTTTCTTGCAACAAAACTATGCTGGGAAATTAGGAACACTGCATATAATAAAATTGCACAACATAAAATTAGTTCACAGCTATGGGCAACGTCGTTAACTACAAACCCAGGTTTTCAGAACAAACTGACTCATTCAGGTAAAAGCTTCAAAGAAGGCATTAAAACCGTAAAAATGAATTTCAATAAAATATATTTCTGAAATTTTGATTTAACCCTCATTTTGAACTGGTTATAAATTTTAGTTATTAACAAATAAAATGCCAAATGAGAAAATTGTCTTGGTGAAGTGATTCAATGGTTCAAAGTGGAGGATAATCCTTTTGTAATGTAATCCTTTTTTCATCAATCCCTGAAGAACCTAACTCTTGCTAAAAAGAAACATGACATTGAAACCTTTTGTCTTGAACTCATCAGGACTGAGACTCAATGATGTCAAATTTAGAAAGGAAACAATAAGAAAGAATGACCAGATCAAACTAACATCCCTTTGACTGTCTAAAGCAGGCAGCATGCCAACCATGTTCAACTAATCAGTGCTTTCAAAACATAGTGCCCAATGTCAGATATCATTCTGCTATAGGATAACAAATAACAAAGAACAATATAGCACAGGAACAGGCCCTTCATCCCTCCAAGCCTGCGTCGACCCATTTTGTCCTTCCATACGAAAACTGACTTTACTTACAGAATCCGTATGCCTCTATTCCCTTCTTATTGAGGTATTTGTCCAGGTGCTTCTTTTAAACCTGTCTTCTCTTAAACCTCCTCACCTTGCACCTTGAACCTGTGCCCCCTTGTAATTGACTCCTCCAACCAAGGAAAAAGCTTCATAATTGCCACTACATCCATGTCATTCACAACCTTATAAACTTCTATCAGGTCACCTCTCAACCTCCTGAGTTCCAGTGAAAACAAACCAAGCCTATCAAACCTTTCATCATAGTTAAAATCTCCCATGTGAGGGAACATCCTGGTAAACCTTCTCTATACTCACTCCAAAGCATCCACATCCTTCTGGCAGTGTGGTGACCAGAACATCACAGAAGATAGCAGACAATGACACATCCCTCCCAGATCATCTCAATGCCTTCTATGCTCGCTTTGAGCAGAATTTCGGCAGAGAGGTAACACCAACTCTGCCAAGTCCTAATGAACCTATCCCAACAGTCACTGCATCAGAGGTCAGATAGAGCCATAGAGATGTACAGCATGGAAACAGACCCTTCAGTCCAACTCGTCCATGCCAACCAGATATCCCAACCCAATCTAGTCCCACTTGCCAGCACCTGGCCCATATCCCTCCAAAACCTTCCTATTCATATAACCATCCAGGTGCATTTTAAATGTTGCAATTGTATTAGCCTCCACTACTTCTTCTGACAGCTCATTCCATACACGTACCACTCTCTGCGTGAAAATGTTGCCCCTTAGGTCTCTGTTATATCTTTCCCCTCTCACCCTAAACCTATGCCCTCTAGTTCTGAACTCCCTCACCCCAGGGAAAAGACTTTGTCTATTTAACCTATCCATGACCCTCATGATTTTATAAACCTCTATAAGGTCACCCCTCAGCCCCAACACTCAAGGGATAACAGCTCCAGCCTGTTCAGCCTCTCCCTATAGTTCAAATCCTCCAACCCTGGCAACATCCTTGTAAATCTTTTCTGAACCCTTTCAAGTTTCACAACATCTTTCCGATAGGAAGGCGACCAGAATTGCACGCAATATTCCAAAAGTGGCCTAACCAATGTCCTGTAAGGCTGCAACATGACCTCCCAACTCCTGTAATCAATACTGATTAATAAAGGAAAGCATACCAAACGCCTTCTTCACTATCCTATCTACCTGTGACTCCACTTTTAAGGAGCTATGAATCTGCACTCCAAGGTCTCTTTGTTCAGCAACACTCCCGAGGACCTTACCATTAAATGTACAAGTCCTGCTAAGATTTATTTTCTCAAAATGCAGCATCTCACATTTCTCTAAATTAAACTCCATCTGCCACTTCTCAGCCCATTGGCCCATCTGGTCAAGATCCCATTGTAATCTGAGATAACTTTCTTTGCTGTCCACTACACCTCCAATTTTGGTGTCACCTGCAAACTTACTAACTATACCTCTTATGCTCACATCCAAATCATTTATATAAATGATGAAAAGTAGTGGACCCAGCTCCGATCCTTGTGGCACTCCACTGGTCACAGGCCTCCAGTCTGTAAAACAACCCTCCACCTCCATCCTCTGTCTTCTACCTTTGAGCCAGTTCTGTATCCAAATGGCCAGTTATCCCTGTATTCCATGAGATCTAACCTTGCTCACCAGTCTCCCATGGGGAACCTTGTCGAACGCCTTACTGAAGTCCATATAGATCACTTCTACCGCTCTGCCCTCATCAATCCTCTTTGTTACTTCTTCAAAAAACTCAATCAAGTTTGTGAGACATGATTTCCCACGCATAAAGCCATGTTGACTATCCCTAATCAGTCAGATCAGTTTTCCTTCATGTGAACCCAAGCAAAGCGATGGGACCAGACGGAGTATTAGACCGTGCACTCAGAGCATGTGCAGATCAACTGATAGAAGTCTTCTTGGACATCTCCGACCTGTCCCTGCAGCAGGCCACTGTTCCTGCCTGTTTCAAGAGGGCCAACATCATCCCTGTGCCTAAGAAGCCTCATGCAGCATGTCTCAATGACTACCGACCAGTGGCCTTAACTGTGGTAGTCATGAAATGCTTTGAAAGGCTGGTCATGGCATTAATCAACACCAGCTTCCCCACTATTCTTGACCCACTCCATTTTGCCTATTGGACCATCAGATCCACGTCAGATGCCATATCACTTGCCCTTCACTCCTCCCTAAAACATGTTGACACCAAAAACAGCTAAGTAAGAATAATACTCATGGAATACAGTTCAACCTTCAACACTATTATCCCCTCGAGACTGATTATTAAACTTAGTGATCTTGGACTAAGCCTCACTCTCTGCAACTGGATCCTCAGTTTCCTGATCCACAGGCCATAATCAGTGAAGACTGGAGACATTTCATCCTCACTAACTCTCAACATTGGAGCCCCCCAGGGGTATGTGCTCAACCCCCTACTGTACTCACTGTATACCCATGATTGCGTCGCCAAATATCAGACTAATGCCATTTACAAGTTCGCTGATGATCCACCATAGTCGGTCGAATCTCAGATGGCGACGAAACAGACTACAGACGTGAGGTGGAAGATGGTATACTGAGAACAACTCAATGCTGGCAAAACCAAGGAACTCATTATTGATTTTTGGCAGGATTTTACTCATGACCCCTACACATTAACAACATAGAGGTGGAACAAGTGGAGTGTTTCAAGTTCCTGGAATGGTCATCCACAACAAGCTTTCTTGCACTCTTCATGCGGATGCACTGGTTTCAAAGGCCCAACAATGTCTCTTCTTCCTCAGACAGCTGAAGAAATTTGGCATTACTGCGAATACCCTTGCCAACTTTTATAGGTGTGCTATCGAGAGCATTCTGCCTGGATGTATCACTACCTGGTACAGCAACTGTATCATTCAAGATCGGAGATGGTTACAGAGAGTGGTGAACTCGTCCCGGACAATCACAAAGGCCAACCTCCCATCTATAGAACCCATCTACTAGGCCTGCTGTCAAGGAAAGGCTGCCAGCATTCTCAAAGATCCATTCCACCCTGGCAATGTTTTTCTACAACCTCTACCATTGGGGAGAAGGTAGAGAAGCCTGAACACATGCATCAGCCGGTTTCAAAACAGTTCCTACCCTACTGTTGTTAGAATACTGAATGGACTCTCAAACTCTGAGCATTTACCTGTGCCTGTGTTTTTGTTTTGCCGCTGTTTAGATAAGTAAATCTCCTAACTTGACTAATCTTCTGGAATTTTTTTGAGGATGTAACTCTGAAGATGGACGAGGGAGATCCAGTTGATGTAGTGTACCTGGACTTTCATAAAGCTTTCGATAAAGTCCCACATAGGAGGTTAGTGAGCAAAATTAGGGCACATGGTATTGGGGTCAAAGTACTAACTTGGATTGAAGGTTGGTTGGCTGATAGGAAACAAAGAGTAGTGATAAACGGCTCCATTTCGGAATGGCAGGCAGTGACCAGTGAGGTACCGCAGTGATCAGTACTGGGACCGCAGCTTTTTACAATACATGTTAATGATATAGAAGATGGTACATTTAGGTAGTAATTTAGGTAAAGGGGCAGTACAAAGAGGTCTGGGTGTTCTTGTACACCAGTCAATGAAGGTAAGCATGCAGGTACAGCAGGTAGTGAAGAAGGCTAATAGCATGCTGGCCTTCATAACAAGAGGGATTGAGAATAGAAGCAAATAGGTTCTTCTGCAGCTGTACAGGGCCCTGGTGAGACCACACCTAGAGTACTGTGTGCAGTTCTGGTCTCCAAATTTGAGGAAAGACATTCTGGCTATTGAGGGAGTGCAGCGTAGGTTCACGAGGTCAATTCCTGGAATGGCGGAATTAACTTAAACTGAAAGACTGGAGCGACTGGTCTTGTATACCCTTGAGTTTAGAAGACTGAGAGGGGATATGATTGAGACATATAAGATTATTAAAGGATTGGACACTCTGGAGGCAGGAAACATGTTTCCGCTGATGGGTGAGTGCCGAACCAGAGGACGCAGCTTAAAAATACGGGGTTGACCATTTAGGACAGAGATGAGGAGAAACTTCTTCACCCAGAGAGTGGTGGCTGTGTGGAATGCTCTGCCCCAGAGGGCATTGGAGGCCCACTCTCTGGATTCATTTAAGAAAGAGTTGGATAGCGCTCTCAAGGATTATGGAATCAAGGGTTATGGAGATAAGGCAGGATCAGGATACTGATTATGGATGATCAGCCATGATCATATTGAATGGTGGTGCAGGCTCAAAGGGCAGAATGGCCTACTCCTGCACCTATTGTCTATTGTCTATTAAATAGTAAATAAACTATTTAACTACCTGATCTGCCTATATTGCTCACAAGACAAAACTTTTCACTGTGCCTGGGTACATGTGACAATAAACTCAATTCAATTCAATATTGACCGAGTAATCCTGATTAATCTATGAATTACAATAGTATTCTCACACTGTGATTCATCTGAGCGTACTGGAAGCTAGACTTATTCGTATATTGGGCCCTGTTCTTGGAAGGCAAAATGATTATGTCTACGTATTACACCTTTTTCAATGAGCAAAGGACTGTGGAGACAGTCAATCCTGCTATATCTTCATTGCAGTACGAGAACAATTACAGCATACTGGTCTGATTTGAATTTAACAATTAAATAAGATTGATGTTTAAAAGCTCCTGCATCAGTAGCACGGTAGCTCAGTGGTTTGCAGTGCTGCCTCATAATACCAGGATCCCAGGTTCAATTCCAACCTCTGGTCACCGTCTGTGTGGAGGTTGAACATTACCCCCGTGTCTGCATGGATTTTCTCTGGTTTTCTCCCAAAGATGTGCAGGTTAGGTGGATTAGCCATGAGAAATGCAGGGTTACAGAGATAGAGTAGTGGGGTGGGTCTGAGTGGGATGCCCTTTGAAAGGGCAGTGTGGATCCAATGGATCCAATGGCCTGTTTCCACACTGTAGCGATTCTTGGTATTTGCATGCCAAAACCAGCCCAATCAGCACCATCGTCTCATGCTGCATAAATTATTATTTCCTGACTAAATTTAATTTTTTTGCACTTTCAAAAAAAGTTTGATTTCATGTCTCTTTTTAGCAATGCATAAATATTGGCCCAGAGACTAACAAAAGAAAAAAAACTGAATGCAGAAACTTTCAGAAAAATATGACAACAGGCAGTGAAGTAGCATGTGATATTCATGAAAATATGCAGTTACTGCATGTCGATCAATATATATTTTATGAATATCTAGTTCAGGTTTCATGTTAATATTTTAGAGGTAATACTGAGTTTTGGGATAAACATTGTTGTAAAGGCAATAAAATTAAAATGCTTCCAGAATGCCCAAAATAAAACAGTTCAGAAGGTTAACCATCTTTGGTTAATAGAGTGAAAATAGAAGGGTTGACCAAGAAAATAGCTGGTGAGCATACTGATGTGGAGAAATTATAAATGAAAGATGATTAGATTAAAGCTTGGTTTGAGGGTAGCTCTGAGCAGGCAGAGATGAGTGGAGCTTTGGTAGGCTCTCCGGTTCTAGTTTATCTGGGTGTTTGCTCAGAGAGGTTTTTCTGTAACAGTTTGAAATGTGTGTAGTTTGAAGCTCACTTACAGAGGTTGGCCAAAATGCATGAGAATTAGGCTGAACTGCACAGGAAGTAAGGACAATTCATAGATTGTAGAAAAATATAATAAACTATGTCACAATCAATGAATTTTTCTGAGGAACAGAAGTTGGAAGGTAGTCTAGTGGGAGAATCTACAATAGGCTTCACTGTGTATTATTGCAAAACAAAAACACAGCAGAGCAGCTTGTTAGAATTGAGATGTAACTAAATAAATAGGTTTAAGCATCAACAATCAAGAAAGGATGCATACATATTTTATCCAGGAGACTAGCTGGATCTGAGGAAAACTTTCCAGAGGACTGTGGTATAATTATGGGTGGCCACTGTGAAGTAAATAACTTTAAGATTAATGTGTTGTATAAGAATGTATTGGATGAAGTAGGATGCAAACTGGAGTGCATAGGGTAAATAGTTATAAACTATATTGCTAAGTTGATAATATTTGTTTTATTTATATATACTGTTTATTTTACAAAATGAAATTCCATGGCGTAGTTCTATTTATTAAAAGGTATTCAGATTTATTTTAAAGAGCTAATCATTCTCTACAGGATTGTAACAATATAGATATATAAAATTCCACATATATGTACATGGATATAACTATACTGAGATCATAAATTCACTGAGATTACGTGTACCTCAATGTTCAATACTCATTCATCAGAATTCTTAGTGCTGGAATAATGCAGTGAACTGAGAGTGATCTGCATGATATTTCACTTTAAATAAATAAATGGCTGTAAACATTTACTGGATGCATTAAGTGTAATCCATCCAATATTAACACAAATGGGTAACTTAATCTGCCCATTTCCAGCATCTGAAGCATTTTGCTTTCATTTACTCTGCCCTGTATAAAACAACCATCAATTTTTAAGGGCAAGATCTTATGTGAAGAAAATTGTGAAGTATTAAAACAATGTTTCTTTTTATTTATCTGTATGGAACTGAAACATTCAAATCGAGGAAGCGTGTACCATGAGGATTTCAGCATTTATTTTTTGTTTCCAGCAATTCAAGTTGAACCCATTCTAGACTGATTTCCTTTCTGCTAGATTCTTGAAATTAGTCCAAACACTATTGATTCACGTTTAATGGACACAGGCTTGAAACAGAAATGTGTCTATGTACTGACATTTACTGGCACTAAAATGATAAACTCCTTTGGTGAGATCTTAAGAATGGCTCTTAAGAAAATTACTTAATATTTTGATACAGGGCTTCAAATGGTTTTTTTTAATTTTCTGGCTCCAAATTTTGCCAAGACTGACAACATCTCCGTGTGACACAAATGCTGGAGGAAATCAGAAATTACAAACCCAGCCTCCAAACCTGGCACTTCTCATTTTCACATGGCAGGATTTGGGGCAGTTTGTGCAAGTGCAGTTCCTGGAGGTAGCTAGCCATTTAAATGCTGTTGTACTCTTTGGTTTTTGGAACCCAGAGTATGGAGGGTAGAGCAGGTCTGCTCTCAGAGCATTTCTTTTAGCTAGCTCTTTGAAGACTTGGAGTATCCCTGTAGATATGGCCCCAGGCCACTGTGGGGGTGGGTGTCAGGGATCCTTTGGGACTGTTAACTCTGAAGAAGACTGCGCATAAAAAGAGAGTCAACCTCTTGGAGATGTCAAGATGTGTCAAGAAGTGTTGACTGTCAAGTAGTGTTTTCACAAATGACAGTGTTACTTTTTTCAAATACAGTACATCATATAGAACTTTAAGTACGAAACAAATATACTTTTAATGTGTATGAAATCTTGAGGTTTTTAGTTAGCATTCATTCATGGAAGGGAGCAAAACTGGCTGCAACATCATTTATTGCCCATCCCTTTTTAACAGCATAAAAGCATAAGAAATAGCAGCAGGAGTAAGGCAACCCGGTTACCAATTACCAACTGTGCTTCTTATATCATCAAAGAACTCTAGTAAATTTGTCAAACAAGATTTCCCTTTCACAAAAACAAGCTGACTTTGATGGTGTTAAGATTTTTGAAACATTTTGGTTTATTTTCCATAATAATGGACTCAGGTGTTTTCCCAAAGGCTGATATTACATTAATAGGCCTATAATGTCCTGTTTTTCAGTCTCCACATTCATTTTAATTAGCCTAGTTCTGAGAAGCTCCTGTTGTTTATTTTTATATTTCTTGCCAATTTACTTACATAATATTTTTTTCCCTCTTTGTTTGATTTTTAGTCAACTCTGCTGCTTCCCAAAAAACTCCCAATCTTCTGGCGTTCAGATATACAGTCATAGAGTTATAAAGTTGTACAGCACGGAAACAGACCCTTTGGTTCAAATCGTCCATGTCGACCAGATATCCTAAATTAATCTAGTCCCATTTTGCCAGTATTTGGCTCATATCCCTCTAAATCCTTCCTATTCAATATCCATCCCGATGGCTTTGAAATGCTGTAATTGTACCAGCCTCCACCACTTCTTCTGGCAGCTCATGCCATAAGACCATAGACATATGAGCAGAAGTTGAGCCATTCAGCCCATCGAGTCTGCTTCACCATTCAATCATAGCAGATAAGTTTCTCAACCCATTCTCCAGCTCTCTCCCTGTAACCCTTGATCCCTTGAACCTATCTATCTCAGTCTTAAATACACACAGTGACCTGGCCTCCACAGCCTTTTGTGGCAATGAATTCCATAGATTCACCACTCTCTGGCTGAAGAGGTTTCTCTTTATCTCCGTTCTAAAAGGTCTGTGTCCTAGTCTCTCCTACCAATGGAAATATTTTCCCAATATCCATTCTGTCCAGGCCATTCAGTATTCTGTAAGTTTCAATTAGATTCACCCCTCATTCTTCTAAATTCTATTGAGTATAGACCCAGAGTCCTCAGACATTCCTCATGTGTTAAGCTTTTCATTCTTGGGAACATTTTCGTGAACCTCCTCTGAATACACTTCAGGGCCAGTACATCCTTCCTGACATATGGGGCCCAAAACTGCGCACAATAATATAAACATGGTCTGACCACAGCCTTATAGAGCCTCAGAAGTACAACCCTGCTTTTATGCTCAAGTCCGCTCAAAATAAATACCATCATTGCATTTGCCTTCCTAACTACTGACTCAACCTGCAAGTTTACCTTGACAGAATCCTGGACTAGAACTCCCAAGTCTCTTTGCATTTCTAAATTTTCTCCCCATTTAGAAAATAGTCCATGCCTCTATTCTTCCTAGCAAAGTGCATGACCTCACACTTTCCCACTTGCCTCCTCTTTACCCACTCTCCAAACCTGTCTAAATCCTTCTGCAGCCTCCCCACCTCCTCAATGCTATCTGTCCCTCTGCCTATCTTTATATCATCTGCAAACTTAGCCAGAATTCCCTCGGTTCCTTCATCGAGATTGTTAATATATATGAGGTGAAAAGTTCTGGTCCCAACATTGAGCCTTGCTTGTCACTGGCTGCCAACTGAGAAAGTCCCTTTTATCCCCACCCTTAGATCCCTTTTAAATCTATCCTCTCTCACTTTAAACCTATGCTGTCTAGTTTTGGACACCCCCACCCCAGGGAAAAGACCTTGGCTATTCACTCTATCTATGCCCCTCATGATTTTTTAAACCTCTATAAGGTCATCCCTCAGGCTCCGGCACACCAGAGAAAATAGCCCCAGTGTATCCAGCCTCTTCCCAGCACAAACTCTCCAACCCTGGCAACATCCTTGTAAATCTTTTCTGAACCCTTTCAAGCTTCATAACATCCTTTCTATAGCTGGGCAACCAGAATTGCACTCAGTATTCCAAAAGTGGCCTAACTAATATCCTGTACAGCCGCACAAAACATCCCAACTGGTATACTCAATGCACTAACTAATAAAGTAAAGCATACATAAGCCATCTTCAGTGTCTTATCTACCTGCAACTTCACTTTCCAGGTACTGTGAACTTGCACTCCAAGGTCTCTTTGTTCAGCAACACTCCCCAGGACCTTACCATTAAGTGTTTACGTCCTGTCTTGATTTGCTTTTCCAAAATGCGGCACCTCACATTTATCTAAATTAAACTCCATCTGCCTATTGGTCCATCTGATCCACATCCCGTTGTAATCCAAGGTAACCTTCTTTATTGTCCACTACATCTCCAATTTTGGTATCATCTGCAAACTTATTAACCATATCTCCTACGTTCACATTCAAATCATTTAATTAAAGGTAAAAAACATTGGACCCAGCACTGATCCTGGAGGCACACCGCTGGTCACAGGTCTCCAGTCTTAGACTAAACCCTCCATCAACACCCTCTGTCTTCTACCTTTGATCCAGTTCTGTATGCAAATGGATAGTTCTGCCTGTATTCCATGTGATCGAACCTTGCTACAACGAGGAAACTTGTTGAATGACTTATTGAAGTCCATACACGTCACGTCCACTACTCTGCCCTTGTCAATCCTCTTTGTTTCTTCTTCAAAAAACTCAATCGATTTCCCTTGCACAAAGCCATGTTTATTTTCCCTAATCAGTCCTTCCTTTCCAAATACGCATAAAATCCTGTCCTCCAGATTTACCTCCAACAACTTGCCCACCACTGATGTCAGGCTCACCAGTGTATAGTTTCCTGGCTTTTTCTTACCACCTTTCTTAAATACTGACACCTCACCTGTGATTGCTGACGACACAAATATCTCAGCAAGGGATCCAGCAATCACTTCTTCAAAGAATTCTAGGGTACACCTGACCAGGTCCAAGGGATTTATCAAACTTTATGCATTTTATGACATTCAGCACCTCCTTCTCTGTAATATGAACATTTTTCAAGATGTCACTATTTATTTCCCCACGTTCTCTACCTTCCATATCCTTCTCCGCCGTAAACACTGATGCAAAATACTTGTTTTGTATCTCCGAGTTAACATTCATTTATAAGTGGCTAGAATTCAATAGAATAGATGTACTGCTGTGTAAGGCTCTGGTCAGATCACAATTGAGGAGAAAGTGAGGTCTGCAGATGCTGGAGATCAGAGCTGGAAATGTGTTGCTGGAAAAGCGCAGCAGGTCAGGCAGCATCCAGGGAACAGGAGAATCGATGTTTCGGGCATAGGTTTCCTGAAGAAGGGTTCAGACCACAATTGGAACATTGTGAGCAGTTTTGGACCCCGTATCTAAGAAAGGGTGTTCTGATGTTGGACGGGGTTCAGAGAAGGCTTATGAGAATGATCCTGGTGACAAAGAACTTGTCAGATGAGGAGCAGTCGAGGACTCTGTATGTACTCAATGGAGCTTAGATCGATGAGTGGGGCACCTGATTCAAACTTACAGAATACTGAGAGGCTTGGAGAGAGTGGATCCTTGTCTCACCTCCTTCACTAGTAGGCGAGACTAGGATCTGAGGGGACAGCCTGAGAGTGAAGGGATGACCTTTTAGAACTGAGATGAGGAGGAATTTCTTCAACTAAAGGGTAATCTATGGAGCTGTATTGTTGCAGAAGGCTGTGCAGGCCAAGTCATTGAGTTCATTTAAGACAGAGATAGATATAATCTTGATTGGTAATGACATTAATGGTTATGGGAGAAATCAGCAGAATGGGTTTAAGAAATATCAGCCATGATCATATGGCAGAGCAGACTGCATCGGTAGAATGGCCTAACTTTGCTCCTATGTCCTATGGTCTTTGGTTAGCCTTCACCACTTTGTACACTCTCGTTTTTGACTGGATTCTCTCCTTGAGCACCATTGTTATTATGAGTTCATCCTTTTCATTAAGTTCTTCTTTTGGGCTGTAATGAATTTTTGTATTATGAAATATTTACTTCAATGCCTGCCACTGCTCATTCACTGACTTTCTGCTTTGTCTATTCTCCCAATCTAGTTTAGACCATTCTTTCATCATACCTGAGTAATTATTCTTTTTAAAATTGAGGACATTGGTTTGCGAGGAGAAAGTGAGGTCTGCAGACACTGGAGATCAAAGCTGAAACTTTATTGCTGGAACAGCACAGCAGGTCAGGCAGCATCTAGGGAACAGAAGATTCGACGTTTCGGGCACATGCCCTTCTTCAGGAAGGACATTGGTTTGCGACCCAAGTTTCACTCCCTCATACTGAATTTGAAATTCTACCATGTTGTAATCACTACCACTTAATGGATCCTTAACTAAATTATTCATCCTACCTCATTACATATTTCAGGATCTAAAATAGCCCGTTCCTGGGTAGCTTGTACAATATACTGCTCTAAGAGCCAATTGTGATGATCTCTACAAATTTATGTTCTGTACTACTCTTGCCTATTGGATTTGTCCAATCAATGTGCAGATTAACATCACCTATGACAATTGTCATGCTCTAAGTACATGCCTTTGTTATTACATAACTTATATTTATTCTACAGTGAGGCAATAAATAAGGGACATATACACAATCTCCACCCTTCTTTTCCTTGATATTCCTTATTTCCACACAAATTGATTTCACATCACAACCTATTGTATCCATATCACTATTTGTTCCTTTATTAACAAAGCTACCACAGCCCCTCTACATTTTTGCCTATTTTCCTGGAAAGTCAAATACTCTTGAACATTGAGTTCCTAGTGCTGATCACCCTGCAACCATGTCTCTGTCATACATATTAAGTCATATTCCTTGATTTCTATTTCAGACATCAACTTATCTCTTTCATTATGAATACTGCAAGTTTTCAGATAAAGAGCTTTGATTTTTTTTAACTACTATTGGGGCGGCACAGCGGCGCAGTGGTTAGTACTACTGCCTCACAGTTCCAGGTTCAATTCCAGCCTTGGGCGATTGTCTGTGTGGAGTTTGCACAGTCTCCTTGTGCCTGCGTGGGTTTCCTCCGGGTGCTCCAGTTTCCTCCCACAGTCCAAAGATGTGGAGGTCAGGTGAATTGGCTGTGCTAAATTGCCTATTGTGTTAAGAAATGGGTCTGAGCGGATTACATTTTGGAGTGTCGGTGTGGACTGGTTGGGCCGATGGGCCTGTTTCCGCACTGTAGGGCATCTAATCTATTAATTATTCTGGTTCTAATTTTGACTGCACTCTTCTGCTTTTACGATCTGCCCCTTCCTGTCTCTCTTTGATAGTAATCTGCTTCCTCATGAACCTACATCTTTGCTGTCCCTTTTTTTTTATTTTTTCAACTTCCCTTGAATTGGACCTTTCGTAACAACTGCTCCCATCGAAATGAATTAGTTTACAGCCCTATCTACAATCCTACATTTTCAACTCATCAAGATACTGGTCCCAGCATCATTCAAATAAACCCCGTTCCAACAGAACTGGGATTTCTTTTCCCAGTACTGGTGCCAGTGACCCATGAATCAGAACCCACTTGTACTGCACCAATCTTTAGCCATGCATTTATCCCTCTAACATTATTTACCTTGCATCAATTTTCATGTGGCTCATAGTAATCTGGAAATTATTACCTTTGTAATAATTTTTAATTGAGTCCCAACATGCTCATAATCCCTCAGCAATACCTCCTTCCTAGTACTATTTATGTCATTGGTATGTATGTGGATCATAGTAACTAGATCCTTCCCCTCTCTCTCCAAGTTCCCCTCCAACCTGAAGAAATGTCCTTAACCTTGGCAATAGGTAAACAATAGACATAGGTGCAGGAGTAGACCATTCTGCCCTTCGAGCCTGCACCACCATTCATTATGATCATGGCTGACCATCCTCAATCAGTAATCCTGTTCCTACCTTATCTCCATAGCCTTTGATTCCACTATCCTTGAAAGTTCTATCCAACTCTTTCTTAAATGAATCCAGAGACTGGGCCTCCACTGCCCTCTGGGGCAGAGCATTCCACACACCCACCACTCTTTGGGTGAAGAAGTTTCTCCTCATCTCTGTCCTAAATGGACTACCCCTTATTTTAGCCTTCAGGACTTTCTGTCTTTGCTGCAGAGAACTATATCTTTTACTCTAGCTATGCTATTCCCCATTATAACTCCACTTCTCTTTTCACCCCATGTTCTGTACCACAGTGCTTTGTTCAGGTCACACATCCTCTCAACAATCTGTGCGCTCATCCACATCAAAAGAATCAAAATTCTTAACTGTTGTTGGTGTTGTACTCATCCAAAGTGGAGAGTATTCCATCTTAGCCCTGACTTGTGACTTGTAGATGGGAGGCAGATTTTATGGAGTCATGGGTATGAGGGGATATAAAAGATGGGTCCAGGGCATTAGGTTACATGGGTTGGCATATGTAGAGCATGGCGAATGTGTGCGGAACATAGAAACATATGAACAGGAAGAGGAGTAGGCCATGCAGCACCTCGAGCCTGTTTCACCTATGAGCCTGTGAGTGTTTGAGAGGCTAAGGGTTGGACGGATGTTTCATAATTCCCACACCTTTGAAGAGGTCAAGTCCTGCATTGGATCTGGTCCCTGAATGCCTTTGGTTGAGGTATTGCAGCATATGGAAGAGATAAGACAATGTTGGTGAAGGAACGGCTCCTTCAGGATTCTGAAAACGCGTGTGTGTGTTTGTAGAAGAATGTAAACCTATTGAGATTGGCAAAATCATGAAAGAACTGTCAAAGAAAATGTGTGGAATTAAAAAATAGTATTTCAGAATGACTGTTCACATCAAACTATCATGGGGTCTGTGCTACATTATTAAACTTCCAAACTATAATTTTCACATGAGGAGCCTATCAAGTAATTAATTTGATGGACAGCTCAAAATTATTTATTGAAAGGAAATATTTGTTGACATAATGAATTGAGCACTTCAAGTTTAAACAGTTAAGTGAGATGTTTGTCTTTATTAGGGACCGGTTTAAGGAATTTCAATGTATTTTGTCATCAATGAGACTGCTTTTTGTCCAGTAGTGACATTATCAATAGACATAGTCAGCATGTCTCCTGAAGTTTTCTCATGAGTTACTGAAGGAAGTGACTAGGGGGTTATGAACAGCAGTTATTCAGGGCCTTGGGAATGACTTGAGTTATTGAGTAGCACAAGGTGTAGGAGGGTCTAAGGAGATAGGGAGATGGGCACAGCACAACAAAAGACTATGATATTGCAAATGTGGTACAGGGTAGCTGGAAAGCAGCCTTGAGGATAGGAAAAGGGCATATGGTGGCATGGACGGGCATTGGGGATATGTGAGGGTGACCAGATGATTTATGTTTTAATTGTTAAAAACGTTGGCTCCAACATTGGAGAACCCGAGCAGTCTTTCTGCTCAGCCCACCTTGGGAACTGGTAGCATCTTTGTTTTCTTATGGGTCACCTAGGTCAACTCCCAAACCAGCCTATCCACTCACCCTCTGACCAAAAATTCGTAACACGGGCAGCCATTTTTAAATGTTGGATTCCCAGAACTGGGATTCCTCCTGCTGATGCGGGAATGAAATTAAGACCTCTGTCATTATCCTGACATGGGAGTGCTCAATGTTAAGTTTAAATGCCAGTGCAAAAATATGCTAACACTGTTAACCTTCATATTGATAAGCAAAAGAATTAATGGAAATACAAAGAATAGAAAGGATCAAAAGGTCAAATTGTCAAATCTTTGTAAAATCTTGCCAAGAAAAACTTGAACCCATATGTAATAGAAGAGAAAAATGTGAATCAAACAATAACAACACAAAAATGAAAATGCTTACAAACAGTGCACTAAAATATCTTTCATAAAAAGTGCATGTCCATTGTTTGACCATCAGATGGCAGTGATCGACTGCTCTTATAACAATAATGTACAGTTGAAAACAACAGCAGGGATTCAATTACACCAAAGGCAGATCTTCCACCCTCAGCGAGGCATAAAACAAATCATATCAGATTGACCACCTGATATATACACCATCCTAAAGTTTAAAGTAGCCAGAGTATAACTCTTTAGTTCTGCTAATGACTAAAACATATGGAATAGCACATTAATTATATATGCATCACTTACTGACTGGAAAGGAACAAGCCATTAAAAAAAAAATCATTTGCTCCATCTACCCTAAATATCCCTAATAACCCTGGGTAATGTTTCACTAATCCTGGTTTGTAGTAGGAGTGATTAGACTCATGTTGCAATTCTGTTGTCATGCATTGGTTTACATAAAACAATAGATATATTTTGAAAGTAAAATAATTTTGATGCACAGCTGAATGATGATCATCTGGTATTATTAAGGGAACTGTAATATTTGTATGAATTTGTAAACATTGTAGTTTCCAACTGTGGCAATGGTGTGCCTCCGGTCATATGATATGATGAATTGCCAGTCTTGTTTGCGGTAACACAATGACGAGACTATTGAATTTATCAATGAAAGCAGATTTCACATTCATTTTCATTTCTAATCATGCTGTACTGTTCTTTAAAGATACTGTCTTGTATTTTGATAGCTTTTGCCATCTAGCTGACACTAGCGTTAGCAATATTGCACACAGTTTTATCCAGCTCCAAAAAAGAAAACAAACTGATTATTTTGGATTGTGATCCAGATTGTTCCTAACTCAGTCTAGGGGTAGACTTATTAAAAAGTAAGTGATCTTTTCACAAGCACCAAAAGCTGAAAATCCTAATTTGAAATTAGCTTGTTTATCAGGTTTCAATTGCTGGGACTGCAGACGTCAGAGAAATGAACATTACTGATAATTTTATTGAGTTTTTTCTATGACAAAGGGAATATATTGTGTTTCTGGAGACAGTTCTTTCCAATTTAGCAGGTTACAATATGCAAAGTCAGATCTAGGTTAAATGTAAAGAAGTTGGTCTTTCCACAGAGAATTATGGCCCAGTAGTGCTGGCTGTTGGATCATGTGGTGAAAGCTAACATGCAGAAGCCAGAGCTGAATTGCTTTCTGGTGATGAAAAGACGTCTTCATATAAAGGAACTATATGTAAGCACCAGAATCACAGTGCTCTCTGCATTGCATTTATTTGTCAAAGATGTTACAAGAGAATGTTTCATATTTCTCTTCCCTAATTTTGTTTTTTGCTTTGACAAGGAAGTTTGTGTGTGTGTGTGTGTTGTGACACTCTAGAAATTGCTGATGTGTCAGTTGGGCTGGACAGACGAGTGGATATGTTTTGTAGGTACAGTTGAAGTGAGTCACAAACCAAACCTCTAATTTTGACATGCAGTGTTTGTAAAATTTCTCAGCATACACAAGGGCCAATACCTTGTGGCCTCATGATGGAGGCAGAGTTAGGAAAGAGATGCAATATGTAAGTCCTGCTTCTGTTTCTAACAATTTTCACCAGCAAAGGAAAGGGGCAAGTCTGGAACGTAACCTAGGGGAAACAACAGTCTTGTGATATTACCGCTGAACTATTAATCTAGACATCCAGGTAATGTTCTGGGGACCCAGATGCAAATCCTGTTATGGTAGAATTTGAATTCAATAAAAATTTGGAATGAAGTGTTTAAGGATGACCATGAAACCATTGCCAATTGTTTACTTGGATGGATGTATGAACTTTCAGCTATATAATTATAAGATTTGTGAGTTATATTTATAAGATTGTAATGGAGTGCGTAGGTGAATATTAGGAGGTTGTGGGTAAGAACAGGTATGGTGGGGATGGAGATTGAAGGGGGTGAAGGAGTGGGAATGGTCAATGAGTTTGGGTAAAGGGAGGGTGAAGGAAGTGAGGGTGAGAACTTTCCACTGACCATTAGATTCAATTTTATGTGGATAAGCCACTGAACCAAACTAATGTTTTTGGGAATGTTAACTTGACAACATTATCACTGTCACATCTTCAGCCCAATCCACTTAAAACAGGTCAGAACAACCTAAAACATTGTGGAATTTGAAGTACAAATAATGTTTTTCCTATTTTATGATCTTAGGTCACTAATAGGCACTTTCTAAGGTTTTGTTTTGTTTATTTTTCTAACTAACCTTTTTTAACATGACAAAGAAAACAATAAAACCAATAAATAGTCTTCTGTGGATTTTTTAAACATTTCATTCTTACCTGCTGAGCTACCGAATTATTTGTTTATGACAGATTTTGTTTGGCAAGAAGCATTTAGGTTTTAGCTAAAAGAGGAAATCTTATGATCCAGGCTGATGTTACTAGTGGTCAAGTTAGATCCTGGAATGGAATTTGCCTTGATAGATTCTTATTAAAGCTTAACATGGCAGTCTTTCACTGAAACACCGCACACAAGGCTGCAGGTTTGGCTTTAACAATATAATAGAAACTTACAATGCAAAAGAAAAAAAAAATGAAATAAAAAAACAAAATGTATCACAAAATGAAAGATTTCAACCCATACAGCAAACCAAAATCCTAACTATTCTCCAATAAAAGACTTTAAAGTTAATCAAAATCCAAGTCATTTTCCTTCCCTGTCCAATCTGAAGTTTTTTTCTCAATTCCTGTCATGTCAGCTGTGAAGTCTTTCCCTTGAATACTCACATAACTGAGAGCTTAGACTGCTTCAGTCCTTTAATAATCTACAGAGTTCTAACCAAGCATTTCTGAGCTGGAAGTTTCACAAATTACACACTTTCACCACAGTAACTAATTCCTTAACTGCTCTGAACAACCTCCTTTTCTCAGACTGACAACTGTTGCCTCCAACCCCAGGGGAAGGTAATGGCATAGTGGCATTATCACTGGACTGTTAATCCAGAGATGCAGATAACGTTCTGGGGTCCCAGGTTCAAATCTCTCCATGGCAAATGGTAGAATTTGAATTCAACAAAAAATAAATCTGGAATTGGGGTCTAATGATGACCATTGTCGGACAAACCCACCTGGTTCACTACTGCCCCTTAGGGAAGGAAACTGCTGATCTGGCCTACATGTCACTCCAGACCCACAGCAATGTGGTTGACTTAACTGCCTTCTGGGCAAATTAGGGATGGGCAATAAATGCTGTCTAGCCAGCGATACCAAAAACCTGTGAATGAATAAAGGGAAAAACATGTCAATTCTCCCTCAAACTGAATTCAAAAGCTTTTGAACAAAATTAAGATAAAAGTTTGCTCAACACAGATTCTGCTAGAGGTAATGGCTTATTGTTTTCTCTCTCCTATCAGTCTCAACAAACTTCCATTAACTTCCCAGGAGTCTTTGCAGTCACCTGCTCTCTGCTGGTTTTAAATCACGGTTCTAGACAGATTAACTTAATTAATTTTTATACCTTTTACAAAAATAAACCAACACCCATATGCAATATAAATGCAAATTCTAAAAAAATTATACAAGTCATACAGCTCTCATCACAGAAAGATATATACTTCTCAAAACTAAAGCAATTTTGAACATAATTTTCACCTTGGATCATGGTTATGCCCAAAGCAGAAACTTTGGGCCTACACGTTTAATTTGCTTTCTTCAGTAGATCTAATATTAAAGGCAAAGACACCATAGTTCCAAGGTCTCATTAGAGATGACTGGTGGTGAATCTGAGAGTCACCATTCCTCAGGTGAGGGGCAAGGTTGCAAAGGAGAGTCCTTCATTGTAACCACAGCTAATGTGGGAATTGAACCCACGCTGTTAGTGTCACTCTGCATCGTAAACCATTTGTCCAACCAATTGAGCTAACCAAACCCATAAATCTAATACTGATTGTTTATTTTCTGAATGTGACAAAGTTGAATAGGAGCTAAAAAAAGTGAAACAATAGCATGCACAAAATATAAAGACAGAAATTGCTTAAAAAAAACTATTGTCTCACAGTTTCTGCAAGGTCCACAGTTCATACGAGACTGACAACAGCAATAGCAGATGGAAGGAACCTGTGTGTGATTGCAAAGAAGAGCAAAGCAGCTCTTACCTCCATCTTGTGAATTCAGCACATTTAAAGCATACGCCATTGCATTGGAAAAGGTTGTGGCTTCTTCCTTGCTTGCAAAGTTTAACCCGTAGACCTGTCGAGCATCTCGCCATTGGTGGAATGTAGGTGTAGCCTGATTGTACTTCAGTCCTTTCACAATGGAGTAGTTTATGACTACCTAAAAGCAAATTGCAAATCAAATCAGGAAAAAACATAATACATTAATTCTGAACATAATACATTGTTAGTTTATTCTCCAAAATTGAAAACACGTTACGTGAATAAGTTCTGTCAAAGTAATATCGATGGCTCGTGTATCAAAAGATTAATGTTTTATACTTGTCATAAGATATGTGGGTATTTTTGCTGCACATAAATTTACAAATATTTACAGGAATATATTAGAAAGTGGAATAGATACAATCCTGTAAGCTAAAGTGAGGACACTTCACTTTCTAACACTTTTGGCATTATGCCAAGCTACTTCAAATAAATCATAAACTATTTTAAAAGTTAATTTGAATTAAATGCTTGGGAAAGACATCATATTAAAGACTTTTAAACAAAGATCCAAGTTTAATAATGTGTGGGCTATCAAAGTTCTAGGATTATCTTGCTGTTCATGAAGCCAAGCAAAACTTTAATTTCCATGACCCAGTAACACTTTCAGAGTTACTCTGTGCTAAATTCTGTTCTTTATTTCAGATACAGACCAAAACGTTTGCTATTAAAAGAAAATGATCTAACTACAGAATTTAAAGATCAAATATGAATAGATCATACAGATGAACTTCCACCAGCTCCAATGATAAGAGAAAATTGCATTCTAGTGGCTTTGGAAATATAACACCACATTGTTTAATATAAACTCCTACTTAGCAGTTTGCCAACATAACAGAGTCCTGTTTTTTGTTGTCTGGCCTGAAGCAACAAAATTCAGCTTCAGAAAAATATGATCACATCGACAGTATTTACATGAGAATTGGAGAGGCTGGTATCAAAAGCTTAGTTATCAAAGAATCAAATGTCGAAATGTTGCTTTCTTATAATTCCTCAATTGGTCATTTTCAGTTTCAAATCCTACTTTTTGCTTTGTTATTGATCGAATAAATGTGATAACAATGTTGGGGTCAGTAAAAGAAAGTCATAGCTGTGTGATTTATTACACTGTATGTGTTTGAAATCTGCACCTTTAAACAGTTGACTCTGCATAGCCCTCAGGCGAGGCAAAATGAACTTCAGCACAAACAGAGCTTCTTTCATTGGTGTCAAAATTGGCAGTCAGATTCTAAATGTTTGTAAAGAGTCTTTTAAAATAATCAGATATAGTAATAGTCATATTTTTGTCTTTTTCGTGAAACATTCAATGAAAAGCTATTCCCCAGATGGCTGTGAACGAGGTAAAAATGTAACTTTTTAAGAAAAGCTAACGACCAAATGCTTTTGGCAGGAATGCATAAGAAATATAACTCATTTAGGTTTCTTAACATTGAAAGCCTGAAAAATAACTGAGTCTTTTAAGAAATAATTTAAAAAGTGCACAAATTTATAATAGATACCAAGGACTTGAATTTCAATCTGGAATCAGAACCCTAATATTCAGATAAAGTCTGGATGTTGATCCTGTGCCACTTTTGCATTATTTGGATGATGGCATCTTCGAACGTAGTTACCCTAATTAGGCCACCAGCAAGTGTTGTGCTCAATTAAAATCATTAAGTGCTGCCAGCAGGCAGGAATTGACTCCGAAGTACATTCTGTGAAGGTAGACAACAGCCATGATAGTGCCTGCCACTGCCTTCAAGAATAGAGAAGGTTGAACTCAGGTGACTACTCTCCTGAAATAGAAAATTGGCCAAAACAGTGAATAAAAAGGTATTATATCTGATGCAATAAACATTATTGTCAAAAAGATTTATTCAGTTAAAAAAAGTTATTTACTGTCTTCTATCAGTGCAATTGATAGCATTGAACTAATGTATGGCAGGCTGTGGGGCATAACAATCTGCAGTTTGAAAGCCATCATCTGGTTCTCCTTGTCCATCCTCAAGGAGATTCTCAAGGACCATGACAGGCAGTTGATTAGAGGTGAAAGAGTTTCTGGTTCCTCTGCTTTCATTTTTAAAACAGCAATGTGTCCCAGAAGCATCAGGACATCAACAATGCATCTGAGAATATGCTGCAAGTTATGGGATGTAGACAAGAAAATGGAGATGAGACCACAACCAGATCAGCTATAATCTTATTAAACTGTGGAGGAGATTTGAAGGGCTAAATACTCTTCTCCTCCTCTGAAGTCCAATGTTTCTCAGGGAACCTTACTTTCAGTATGTGCAAGCAGCCATTCTTGCCTCCACAGGGAAGTATATATCAAACGCTGCAAAACATCCCTTCAGCGTCAACTAGGAAGGATCAACTATGAATGATTCCCAAGAGAAAGGTCAGAGCCTTGGATTTAGCATTTAGGTGACAGCTACAGACTAATAGAAAGACAATAAAATAGTATTCTGAAGGATGAAATTAAATTGGCCAGAGGGACTTCTTCCTTTAAAACTATGTCTGACTTCACTACCTTCTCTGACCTGTTCTTGATCTTTCTTTACTCACATAAATTGACTAGATGATGCCTATTAGGGAAGTTTTTAGATTACCTACCTACAGTGTGGAAACAGGCCCTTCGGCCCAACAAGTCCACACTGACCCTCCGGAGAGTAACCCACCCAGATCCATTTCCCTCTGACTAATGCACCTAACACATTGGGCAATTTAGCATGGCCAATTCACCTGACCTGCACATCTTTGGACTGTGGGAGGAAACCGGAGCACCCAGAGGAAACCCACGCAGACATGGGGAGAATGTGCAAACTCCACACAGACAGTTGACCAAAGTTGGAATCGAACCTGGGTTCCTGGTGCTGTGAGGCAGCAGTGCTAACCACTGAGCCACCGTGCTGCCCCAAGTTAAGGATACTATTAGATTAGAAGAGGCTTATAATATTACATGAGTCACAGAAACTTGCACAGGGTTATTAGAAGTTGATAATAAAGAAAAACACAAAAGCCAGGAACACAAAAGCAGAAAAGACCTCTTATAGGCAAGTAAAAAGTAGGATGGCTGAAGTTAACATTCTCTAGAAGAGAGGAAATAATTTATCATGGGGCATGTAGAAATGCCCTGAGCCATTTAGCAAATGTTATAAGGTAAGCTTATCTTCATTGTAGAATTCACAAGTTACGTAACTAAACAGTAACTGGGTTGGGGTGGGGATGGGGGATGGTGACTAATGTGTGAATTATCAGCGGAGAAGAACGTATCAAGAATTTTAACAGATTAAAACAAAGAAACCTCCAGACCTGATGAACCACTTCCCAACAGACCAAGAGAGGTAGCTGCTGAGATATTAGGTACATTCCTTGTCAGTTTTAACAATTCCCCAGATGCCAGAGCAGATCAGGCAGATTGGAAGTTAGCAGATAGTAAACACACAATTCAAGAAATGTGAGTGGGAAAACATAAAGAACCACAGTCTAATGAGCCTTTCATCAGTTGTCAGGAAAATGCTGGCATCTATTGTTAAGGAATTCTTAACAGTGCATTTAGAAAATCATAGCATGATGAGTCAAATACAACATACATTCATGGAAGAGATATTGTGTTTGACAAATTCATTAAAGACCTTTCTAAGAATGCAACTAGTGGGATAAACAAAGAGGAACCAGTAGATGTAAATACTAGCATTTCCAAAAGACATTTGATAAAGCAACATTCCAAAGCTTAAGCTAATAGATTTGGAGTTAAATATTAGCATGGACAGACGATTATTAATGAAAAAGAGACAGAGTTGGGACATGCAGAACATTTTCCAGTTTGCAGGTTGTAGCAAATGGAATGCTGCAAAGATCAGTGGTAAGTCTCAAACAGAGCCCCAGCATCAATCAGGATAGGGTCTTCATCCAGAATCCATGTATAATAATAACTTCGACAAAAAGACCAAGTAATGGATCAATTTTGCCAATGATATAAAGCTTGGTGAGACTGTAGATGGTGAGGAGGAAACAAAAAAGCTGCAAAGGCATGGAGATAATATGTGTGGGCAATGAGGTAGCAGGTGAAGTACAAAGTGGGGAAGTGTGAGGTTATTCCATTTGATGGTAACAATAGAAAAGCAGACTTTTTTTTAGAACATGCTGCTGTTCAGACAGACTTGGGTATTCACTGTAAAGGGAATATAAAAAGTTAATATGCAGGTTCAGTAAATAATTAAAGCAGCAAATGGTATTTTGGCCTTTATTACAAGGAGTAAGAGAGTCTTACATAACGCATTGGTGAAAACTGTCCGCAGTTTTAATCTCCATAGAATAGAAAGGGTTTGGAGGAATATGGGCCAAATGGAACTATAGTAATTTAGAATATCTGGTCAGCATGGATGAGTTGGACTGAAGGGATTTTTTCTATGCTGTGCATCTCTATGATTCTACCTAAAAAAAAGTATTATACTTGCACTGAAGGTGCTGCTGAGATGTGAGAACTGTCCAGTACTGACAGGCTATATAGACTGCACCTACACTCTCTGGAACTTAGAAGAATGAGAAGTGGTCACATAGAAGCATACAGGGTTTTGATGGGACTTGTTAGAGTAGCTCCAGAAAGTTGATCGCCACCCCTGACTAGAGAATCAAGAACACTAGGACACAGTCTCAGAATAAAGAGTCAATCATCGAGGACTGAAAGTTGGAGAAAATTCTTCAAAGTGTTGTGAAATCTTTGGAACTTCCAAATACTGAGTACATTTAAGGCTGAGTTAGACAGCTTTTGCTCTTTTAATGAATCGAGAAATAGGTGTTGCGAAATCATGTTGAGGTTGTACAGGACAATGCTGAGGCCTCTTCTGGAATACTGTGTCCAGTTCTGCCTGCCCAGTTATGGGAAGAATAATATTAAGCTGGAGAGGGTTCATAAGAGATTTACCAGGATGTTGCCAGGTAGCGAAGGTCTGAATTATAAAGAAAGACTGTGAGTTTTTTCACTGGAGCGTAGGATGTTGAGAGGTAACCTTATAGAAGTTTGTAAAGTAATGAGAGTTATAGATGATCTTAATGGTAGTTGTCATTTCCTTAGGAGGGGGATTTCAAGACTAGGGGTTAGATTTTTAAAGGTGAGAGGAGTGGGATTTAAAAAAAGACATGAGAGGCAAACGTTTTACACAGAGGGTGCTGCGTGTGTAGAATGAACTTCCTGAGGAAGTGAGGATATGTGTACAATTATAATGTATATACATAAAAAGGAAAGATTTGTAGGGATACGGGCCAGGAGCAGGCAGGTGGGATGAGTTTAGTTTGGGATTATGTTCAGCATGGACTGGTTGTAACGAAGAGTTTATTTCTCTGTGGTCATACTGATTAATAGAGAAGACTAGAGGGTCAGTATGGTCTACTCTGCCCCATTTGCCATGGTCTCAAACTGCATTCAAGTGAGTTCCATTTAGTAGCAAACATGTTCCATGTAGCACATTTTCCATTAATTTCTGAACTTCCTTTTAAGTACAAGTAGTTTTGCTTTTACAGCGAGCACTTATTTTTTCGAAAGCTATGTAGCACTTGGATGTGTTAACATGACCTTTTGTTTTATAGTCTGTTGCATTAATCATTGACGAATGACTCATTCACATAGCAAAAGCTTTGAATATGTATTAACAACTTGACAGACCATCCATGTTTCAACAGCACAGTTATTTTTAGAACTTGTCCAATGTCAGTCATCAAACAACTTTCTTAGCATTTAAGTATTACCCATTGTCAAAAATTCTGCCTCTTGTAAAATATTTCACAGTACTTACTGATATTATAGCCTGGTGCCTTTTGAACATCAACGCACTGTGGTATGGGATAGCCATTCACAGTTCTGTGCACAGCAAGTTCCCAATTCTAGCCCTTTCCCAATTCTAATCCCTACAGTGTGGAAGCAGGACATTCAGCCTATTAAGTCCACACTGCCCTTCCGAAAAGCATCCCACCCAAAACCATCCTATATCTCTAACCCTGCATTTCCCAGGGCTAACCCATCTATCCTGCACATCGTTGGACACCATGGGCAATTAAGCATTGCTGATCCAACTGATCTGCACATCTTTGGACTGTGGGAGGAAACCAGAGTACTTGGAGAAAGCCCATACAGATATGGGGAGAATGTGAAACTCTACACAGACAAACAGTCGCTGAAGGCTGAAATTGAACCTGTGTCTCTGGCACTGTGAGGCAGCAGTGCTAAACACTGAGAAACTGTGCCGCCACAGGAAAAACAGGAAGGAGTATGTACTGAATTAATCTTGACTGCTCTATGCATACCTTTTGAGGCTGGTTACATAAGAGAATCAGCAGAAAGTCAGGAACAGATCACTTACAGAATCTTACAACTGAGATATGTTGGGTGACACTGGAGGCTTTAAACATCTGTATATAGCTTTGTATTGCTGTGAGTTGATGTACACTTATTTCGCATGAGGGTACCATTTATCAAAAACAAATTATTGTTACAAGTAAGTAGTCGATAATACTAATGTGGGCGGCACGGTGGGAGTGGGCGGCACAGTGGCACAGTGGTTAGCACTGCTGCCTCACAGCGCCAGAGACCCAGGTTCAATTCCCGCCTCAGGCGACTGACTGTGTGGAGTTTGCACATTCTCCCCGTGTCTGCGTGGGTTTCCTCCGGGTGCTCTGGTTTCCTCCCACAGTCCAAAGATGTGTAGGTCAGGTGAAGTGGCCATGCTAAATTGCCCGTAGTGTTAGGTAAGGGGTAAATGTAGGGGTATGGGTGGGTTGCGCTTCGGCGGGGCGGTGTGGGCTTGTTGGCCAAAGGGCCTGTTTCCACACTGTAAGTAATCTAATCTAATCTAATCTAATAACTGTGGCTATATCTAATGGCACGTTATAGGATCAGAGCATTAGTAAGAGGAAACGTATAGCTAGAATTCCAGGATAATTATTGAATGATTAAAAAAATATGAGGTACTAGGTTATGGGGCAGATTCTTGACATGGAAGTCAGAATGGGTAGCGAGCAACTTTAGCTCATCACTCAGCACACAACAGCACCTCAGGACATGACCCATGGGCACCCACATGGGCACTTCTCATACAAGTATCCAATAATTGATAACCCCTCAGGATCCTCATGGCACATCTCCTATCCACTTGCTGGATACTTAGGAAATGCACACCTGTAGTCAGGGTGTTCTGGCAATGAGTATTGAAAGGCTGTTGCGAAGTTACAGGGACAGCCAGCTAATTCATGGATTGCACTAGGCTGCAACACAGGGCTGCTCACTTGCTCTCAGCACTCGCTCTTTTAATGCTTACCTCGCAGCACCCAGGCCTGTCTTTGCCTTGCCTCACTCTCCCTATTAGCATAGTCTATCAACCAGACAAAATGGCAAACATTGGATTTTCCTGGGTGTTTTGGTGCATAGCACTGTAGGAAGCACTCACTCCCATGAAAAGCTTGAGTGTCATTTTGACATCAGTATACATCCCATCTACAGAGCTCTTGTGAGACAGTGGGCCTGGAGTTTTGAAGGACTGTGCTTGAAGGTCTGGGTTCAAGTCCCACTAGCCCTAGACATGACATGCTAAAACAGGCTGATTAAAAATATCGACAGTTCAACTATTAAAACATGCTCCTGTGCTGAGGGGTGGACTGCGGGATAAATCTAAGAGCTGGTATAGTATACTCCCTGGCACATCAAAACTGCCACACTCTTTTATATTGCTTTTAAAATTGGCAGCATTAGCATCAATCATGCCCAATAGCTGTTCCAATGCTATCAGAAACAAAAAGGAGTTCAGCTACAGAGGAATGAAACAAGAAGCAATCAGAACAATAATCAGGAATATAATTTGTTCATCCCTGATGATGTACTATTCAGATTTTCAATTATCTCTTCCTTTAATGTGTGGTGATGTTGAAGCTGTAGCTTTATTTTGTCCTGTTTTGTTTTGAAGAGAGGTTGTAAGGAGACGTTCCAAGCAGTCTACCAAAACCACTGGAGTAAACAGCTTGTGAGGTCTTGGTTTTTTTTTAAAGTTGGAACAATAAAAGCAGTCTGGCTGGGTGTGGCTAGCACTCACAGATGAGGATTTCTCAGTTTTTTTTAGTTTTTAGGTTCAGCTTTAAGCAGTTGCTGTTGTGGGCTTCAAATTGAAGTGATCATTCTCCCTCTCTTGGTTACAGCTATGTTTCTTTTTGTTGCTGGATTGTCTGTGAGACAAATCTGAACCTGCCTTTTTGCCAAAGAGTGTGTTTAATGGATGTTACTATATTGGAACAGTTAATTAGTAGTAGTTCTCTATCTATTATTCTGTTACATTTTCTAATAGAGTTAATTTTCTTTCTTTGGATGTATTTCAACTATAGCATTTAAATAAATTATGCTTTGCTTAATGTTGAGTAGTTTGACCACTGAAATTGCACCCAGAACATGGCACATTGCATTTGTCTTTAAAAATAAGAAAATTTGAGGGTCCAGGCTACCTTCTTAAAATATTTTGAGGGGATCTGGTCTGGTCCATAATAAATGTGAAATTGTAAGATTCCACTGTATAATGTACTTCACAGATTCTACAGTAACATTTATGAAAAATCATGAAGATAAGTTCAAAAACCTAACTTGAGCCTTTGACCTCTCTTTTACTTCTAAACAGTTTACTAAAATTGTAAAATTGTCGAATCAACTTGAGAGGTAGTCAATAAAAACACAAGTTTTCAGCAAATAACTGGTAGGTCTGAGGAGGTTGAACAATTCATCAACTTCACCAATACATTCCACCCCAACCTTAAATGCATGTTAAGGATGAAATTTCTAAATTCTTGGAAGTGCAGGCTTGGATTAGAACAAGTCAGCATGGATTTAGTAAGGGGAGGTAGTGCCGACAAACCTGTTAGAATTCTTTGAAGATGTCACAAGTAGGTGAGATCAGGGAAACCCAGTGGATGTTATTTATCTAGACTTCCAAAAGACCTTTGATAAAGGTGCCCAGCGGGAAGCTGCTGAGTAAGGTGAGGGCCCGTGGTGTTCGAGGTGAGCTACTGGCATGGTTTGAAGATTGGCTGTCTGACAGGAAGCAGAGAGTTTGGATAAAAGGTTCTTTTTCAGAATGGTAGCTAGTGACAAGTGGTGTCCCGCAGGGTTCAGTGTTGGGTCCACAGCTGTTCACTTTATATATTAATGATCTGGATGAAGGGACTGGGGGCATTCTGGCAATGTTTGCCGATGATATGAAGTTAGGCGGACAGACAGGTAGTACTGAAAAGGTGGGGAGGCTGCAGAAAGATGTAGACAGTTTAGGAGAGTAATCCAGGAAATGGCTGATGAAATTCAACGTGAGCAAATGAGAGGTCTTGCACTTCGGCAAAAAGAATACAGGCATGGACTATTTTCTAATCAGTGAGAAAATTCATAAAGCCAAAGTACAAAGGGATCTGGGAGTGCTGTCCAGGACTCTCTAAAGGTTGACTTGCAGGTTGAGTCCGTGGTTAAGAAAGCAAATGTAATGTTGTCATTTATCTCAAGAAGGTTGGAATATAAAAGCAGCGATGTGCTCCTGAGACTTCATAAAGCTCTAGTTATGCCTCATTTAGAATACTGTATCCAGTTTTGGGCCCCACAACTCAGGAAGGACATACTGGCACTGGAGCATGTCCAGCGGAGACTCACACGGATGATCCCTGGAATGGTAGGCCTAACATACGATGAATGGTTGAGGATCCTGGGATTGTATTCATTAGAGTTTAGAAAGTTGTGGGAGATCTAATAGAAATTTACAAGAAAATGCATGGCTTAGAAAGGGTGGATGCTGGGAATTTGTTTCCGTTAGTCGGGGAGACTAGGACCGTGGCCACAGCCTTAAAATTAGAAGGGATCAATTTAAAATGGAAATGAGGAGACATTTCTTCAGCCAGAGAGTGGTGGGCCTGTGGAATTCATTGCCATGGAGCGCAGTGGAGGCCGGGACGTTAAATGTCTTCAAGGCAGAAATTGATAAATTCTTCACCTCGCAAGGAATTAAGGGCTATGGGGAGAGTGCAGGTAAGTGGAGTTGAAATGCCTATCAGCCATGATTGAATGGTGGAGTGGACTCAATGGGCTGAATGGTCTTACTTCTACTCCTACATCTTTTGGTCTAAATTCACCTGGACCATCTCTGTCACATCCCTCCCTTTCCTGGACCTCTCCATCTCCATCAACGGTGACCGACTCAACACTGACATTTTCTACAAACCCACCGACTCCCACAGCTACTTGGATTACACCTCCTCCCAGCCTGTCAAAATGCTATCCCTTATTCTCAATTCTTCTGCCTCCGCCGCATCAGGAGGACCAGTTCCATCACAGATGGTCTCCTTCTTTAAAGACTGCAATTTCCCCTCCCATGTGGTTGATGATGCCCTCCAGCGCATCTCATCCACTTCCTGCACCTCTGCTTTCAAACCCTACCCCTCCAACTGCAACAAGGACAGAAACCCCCCCCTTCTGTCCTCACCTTACACCCCACTAAGCTCTGGATAAACCGCATCATCTGCTGCCATTTCCGTCACCTACAAACAGACCCCACCACCTGAGATATATTTCCCTCCCCACCCCTATCTGCTTTCCATAAAGACTGTTCCCTCTGCGACTACCTCAAAAGATCCACGTTCCCCCAACAACCCAGCCTCCCCTCCTGGCACCTTCCCCTGCCACTGCACCTATGCCCATACCTCCCCCTCACTACCATCCTAGGCTGCAAAGGTGCCTTCCACATCCATCAAAGTTTCACCTACACTTCCACATGTCATTTACTGTATCCGCTGCTCCTGATGCGGTCTCGTCTATATTGGGGAGATAGGATGCCAAATCCCATAGCGCTTCAGAGAACATCTCCGGTACTCCCGCATCAACCAACCCTACCGCCCTGTGGCCGCACACTTTAATTCCCCTTCCCCTTTGCAACCGCAGGAGGTGCAACACTTGCGCCCACACCTCCCCCCTCACTTCTCTCCAAGGCCTTAGGTCAGGATCACGGTGAAGCAGACTGGGATCACATTTAATTAGGTCAGGATCACAGTGAACCAGACTGGGATCACGGATAGTTAGGTCAGGATCACGGTAAAGCAGACTGGGATCACATTTAATTAGGTCAGGATCACAGTGAACCAGACTGGGATCACGGATAGTTAGTCTCCTCCGACCTATCACCCTCACCTTGACCTCTTTCCACCTATCACATTTCCAACGCCCCTCCTCCCAGTCCCTCCTCCCTACCTTTTATCTTCTCCTGCTGAACACTCTCTGCTCATTCCTGAGGAAGGGCCTGTGCCCGAAACGTCGAATCTCCTGTTCCCTGGATGCTGCCTGACCTGCTGTGCTGTTCCAGCAATAAAGTTTCAACTTAATTCCCCTTCCCACTCTGCCGAGGATATGCAGGTCATGGGTCTCCTCCATGACCACTTCCTTACCACCCAACGCCGGGAGAAAGAACTTCCGGCTCGGGACCCTCCAACCCCATGGTATCAATGTGGATTTCACCAGCTTTCACATTTCCCCTCCCCCCCACCTTATCCCAGTTCCAACCTTCCAGCTCAGCTACACTTCATGACCTGTCCTGCCTGTCCATCTTCCTTCCCACCTATCCGCTCCACCCTCCTCTCCAACCTACCACCTTTACCCCACCTCCATCCACCTACTGCACTCTCAGCTACCTTCCCCCCCAGCCCCAGCCCCCTCCCATTTATCTCTCCACCCCCAGGCTCCCATCCTCATTCCTGATGAAGGGCTTTTGCCCAAAATGTTGGTTCTCCTGCTCCTCAGATGCTGCCTGAGCTGCTGCGTTTTTCCAGCACCACACTCTCGACTCTTATCTCCAGCATCTGCAATCCTCACTTTCTCCTGGGTTGTTCACCAAACCACCATAGTTGCATTCCAGTGAAACTTTGCTTAATAGAAATAATGGGGCCTATGGGAAAAGTGGGGTTGGGGCAGATCAGCAAAAAATATTACTCATGATTGTTGAAAAATCATCCAAAAATCTAACACAAAGTGTAGCACAGCCTAAATTAAGGTTGAAATCAGACTTATTAACAAAACAAAAGTAAATTTAACACAGTACAATGCAAAAAAAAGCAGCTCTCTGTCCAGTACCTCTCACAGAAAGCTGCCCTGTTGGCAATTGACATTGGCGCATGCGCAGAACAGCTCTAAGACCTACACTGATGTCACACATGCATGAACACCGACACATGCGCAGAACGGCAAGAACACTGAAGTATGTGCAGAACGGTGTGGAGATTTCGGCGCACACATCAGTGCATGCGCAGAATGAAGCACGGGAACTGATCCCACCTGGAATCATGCTATTGCCAACGGAGATAAGCGTTCTCCAAACTACCGTCCCCTAAATCTTCAGCAACATTATCGCCAAATCGCACTGCTGAAACGCACGTTATCCCAGAACTGCTAGTATAAACAAAGATAGAGGGCAATTTGTTAATATGACCTTTACCAATCCACATCTAAATATTGCTGCCCAACATTACAAATGAAGAAAACTTTAAATTTTTGTGTGAAAAAATTAATTTTGACCAAGAAATCTATATTCAACTTTTTACACTGACAATTCTCATTGAACTTGAACTTAAAAGGGTATGCTACTGCCAACATTATGACAACATTGTAAAAGAATGTGAAGGCTCCACTTTATTTTGTTGATGCCCTTGTAATATCCACTGGACAAAAGAGATCAAGTCATTGTTTACAGTTGAATCATTGCCAGACATTCTTCTACAATTTTTTTTAAACTAGAAAATGCTTTCAAATTGTTGGTATTGATGCTATGTTTATAAAGCATAGTTCATGAAATCACAGAGCCGGAAGATCACCTTTGGATCATCAGCACAATACCCCCTACCCCGAATATCCTTAGGTCAACAGCACAGAAATTTCGCTATTGTATGCCTTACTTGGAAAGTAAGGGTGCTACTCTAAAATGTCAGATGATTCCAAGATTCAAAACTTAAAAAGTAATGAGATGAGGTTCACAGAATCAAATGTGTTTCCAACAGAGGAAAGAAAATTTAAAAGGGTCATAAGAAGAATTTTCTCCTCAAAGTGGTGGGTTTCTTGCATAAATCTCAGTCAAAGTAATTAGTGTTGTTTTAATCTAGAAAAGAACTCAATGGGGAGACAGAACAACAGTAGTTTTAGTTTTGGATGGTTTCAGTAACCAGTACATCAGCCACATGCCCATGTTCAAGAGATGACAGAGCAGAGCTGAGTAACTGCATTTTTGAATCAGTAAGTAACGAGTAGGAGATGTATATATCAGGCATGTGGTCTTAATATTCATTCTCACAGTAGGCATATGTACTATAATTTTCTTGTGCATTTAATAATAACATAATAAGATGAAATCATAGAGTGTGAATTTTCTCTGTTGTGTTTACTTTACTTCCTTGGTTACTGCTAAAATTCTATGCAACATGGAAGAAAATGATGGAATTCAGCACCATGGAAACACTAACAGCATTCATTAGAACTTTCATCTTCAGCAGGCCCATAAGGCAAGTTGTCTGAGCAAATGAGATCAGCAGCCTGTCATACTTCTCACTCACTTATCTTTACTAATAGTGGAGTGGAGACGGGAAATGTCATTGCATTCCAGGACAGCAGAAGAATGTAAACCCAATGAATAATGCACAACAGTAACAGGGCATATCCCTACGAATAGCCAGCAGCATCCAATCACATTTTGGGAACAGAATCGGTCGCAAGTGTCAATGTCCCCAGCAATCTGACAACACTGGAAAACTCAAGCTGGAAATTGTAACTTTGCTGAAAGAGAAAGACAGAAAGGTATCACACCAAGTGGTGCTGAATTAAAGCATAGTGAGCTCTGGTGAAAAGTCATTTAGCCTCAAAACATTAGCTGGCTCTCTCTCCATAGGTGCTGCCTGACCCGCTGAGATTTGCAGCATTTTCTGTTTTCAGTACAGCTTCGAGTACCTGCAGTAATTTGCTCCTCTAAAGCATCTTCGTTCAGGTGAAAACTGTGAGTAATGACCGATATTGTTGAACAACACTGTGCTATACGATGAACCAAATAATCTCTTTCTATGTTGCACAAGTTCAGGGTTCTGAAGGTTAGAAGGACAAGTATATACAAAGATAGTTAAATAATTTACACAATATTATGGACAGAACAATGAACCTTGTAATCGAATATTGATTTCATAGAACCTTTGCTCAATTACCATCACTGAAAAGGGACACGCAATATAGCATTTTATGTTTGTAGACAGTTCACTTAAGGCCAGCAGATCCATTCAGCAGTTTGAATAAATTAGGTGCAATCCATGACATTACAGTTGGAAATGGCCTATTGGAAGCAAAGACCTATGCCTTGTTCCTAAATATTCTGAAAACTGAAAGAGGATTGTTTGATCATGACTCAACCCTCACCATAACAACAAGGTAATTGTCAAAGCTAGTTCATACTTTCTACTTACTTGTTGGTCCTGTAGTTTCATTCCAACTACTCGGAAGGTATTATTAGAGGTGTTGTGATAGATGTTGACTCTGCTGAACCCTTGTTGTCCAGGTTTGGCTGGGACCCACTTTTTGCTTGAATCATCATAGACCATAACCGAGGCCCGCGCTTGGCAGATGCTCTGTTCACTGAAAAAGAAGGTGGCAATTAGCCATTTAAGGAAATAGCCCTCATACAAATGTCAATATACAAGAGCACAAATCTAGGAATGGAGCCTAAGTACATTTCAATATAAGCTGTAAAAGATGACAACTGTAATGCCACTGTTTGGCTGTGATAAGAGAACAAATAGACTTTACCATGAAGTATTTGGAATGGTCAGTAAATCAGTCAAATATCAGAATATTTCCCTGCTTCTTTAAGAAGATCATTCCCCCTGTCAAATGGGTTTGTTTAAAAGGGCTTTTTAAGCAAATATTTCAAGAACAGAATGCATTATGTTTCTGCATAGTCAATGACCTTGTCATCACATCGGGATGAAATGAAGCTTGCACATTAACAATCAACAGTTTATGAACAAAATATCATCTTTCCTGGCTTGTGTCAACATCAATTAATACTGCATTCTTTCACTTTATTTCACAACACCATAGCATTAAAATCAATTCTTTGTTGAACTGCATCCAGTTGCTGCTATACCTTTAATCAGAAACAATACACACCATGAAAGTCACTGTGTTGAATCTTCTAAGGGTCTAAAGCAAGCTCTGAGAGCAAACTGGATGTTAAGAGTTCTTGCCATGGAAGTCAGAGGCGGTACCAGGTGACTTTACTTGTCACTTGCTCCAAAGAACCTCCATGCTGGACACAAAGCACTGACAGTTCAGAGCATGGACATGGGCACTGGACACCTGCACCCACATCCATGGGTATTAGCATCTGATTGTGCTACTCTCTAAGAACCCTCATGGTACATCTGTACCTCAATGCTGCACTTTGGGGTAAGGACGTTTCACGCTCAGGGACATGCACCCAGCCCATGCAATTGACCAGGTTGCATCATTAGGTCATTTACTTGCTCGATTAGCACTCATTCACTACGGGCCTACCTTGATACTCTGTCTTGTCTTGCTTTTTGCACCCGCTGTGAAATTCAGCAAAATTGACACTTAGCTCAAAAAAACATAAGATTGGGCCCACTCTTTCTATTATTAATGACTTCACTGCAAGCCAGTTTATCAATTTTTCAAGTCAAAGTGTAGACATTTTATTATGTTCACCTATACAACGTTCCCAATGCAGAACTGCACACAAAAGAGAGGTAGAGGCTGAAAATCTGCATTGAAGCTATGCAGCCCTGTCTGACTGCACTCCCCTTCAGCACTGCTCCCTGCTGGGAACAACATCATAAATTTCCACGTGTATACCTCGCTGGCTTTATCTGGCTGTGACAGGTGGTTTTGTGCTCAACTCAAGTTCTCTGGTCAGGAAGTCAGCCTCTGTGTAACACGTGAAATCACCCCTTGCATTCAAATTTGAACATAGACCCATCAGAATTTAGAATTCGAGTGACCATGAACCTAGAACCAATCAGTGAACTTAGATTCCTGAACTGATATAAAGAAAATGGTATTTCACCACTTAGGGAAATATCACAACCTACACAGAGACTTAAAAACTTAATATTTGGAATTGCAGTGATGAATGCCTTAATATCTACATAATGCATTGGAATATTGGTGACAAATTTGCATAATAATCAGAAAAGAATTCATGCTTATGAGTTCCAAACTAGGAGTTTGCCTCTATAACTGGACAGTAGTGGGAAAATATTTAACAGAATGCACTAAAGTTAGTTTTTGATATATTGGCTTTCGATCTTCAAACATATAAGGTTATGGGTCGGGCTCCCATCCCTATTAGAAAAGGTATGTGTTGTGGGAAGACCTAGTATCAAAAAGGAAAGGGTGATTTGGCCAGAGAAGAAGAGAATTTACTATGCACTTTATAAACCCTCTTTGGACAATCCAAACCACTTTTGGTAAAATTTGTATCTTTTGAGGATCACTGTTAGATGTAAGGGATAGATATTAGCCATGATCTCAGGAGAACTCCTTACTATTACTCAGCATCTGCATCAGTTCATCAAAACTAAAACAGCCAGATGAAGTTTCTGTGAAATGCCTCATTAAAAACATGGAAGCTGACAATGCAGCACTCATGCAGGACATGATCTTGTATTCAACCAATATCAGATGCTTGAGAACTGGACGGCAGCTTGAACCCACAACTTTCTGGCTTAGAGGTAAGATGCATCAACTCAGACAAGCTCCAAATAGAAATAGAATAACTCTTTTATTACCTTAAAATTAGGAACAAATATTATTGCAGAATTGCAAAATTTTCTATTTTAGGATTCAGAAGGCATAGGAGTTGCACTTAACACATTTTTATCAAATCACCAGAGAATAGAGTTTCAATGGTATAAAAGTGAATAGCTGAAATAGTCTGTACTACAGACACCAATGATAACACCATATCTTGCTCGATCAGCTGTTTCTGAACAGCTTTCACCAGACAATCGTGGGAAAGAGTTTCAAAGCTGTGCCTGCAAATGTTGGAAATTAGCAGACAGTCAATTTAAATGAAGTAGTCAGGAAATAATACCATAGAATCAGCAAAGTGTGAAACCAGAATAAACATGATTAACAAAAATAGCTTGACCTTTTCATCAGACAAAGTTCTGTTTGTGATTTAAATGAGAAACATTTAACAATGAAAACAATATTCACATCAAAACATGAAGAAAACATTAAGAAAAGCAAGAGTATTTACTTTACTGTGCTATCAATGTCACTGTGGTCCTGTTCCTGTCCCCTCCCTTATTAAAACTTTTTTATATGGTTAGTGTTCAAAGATGCAGAAGATAATGCCAAGCTTCAAATGCTTTTTTGACTGATTTTACATTCATCTAAATAATTAATGCCATAAGTTATGTCTAAGATGGATTCCTCTACATTTTCAGAAAATTTGTACATTGAGGTCAGGATGTTCACATCCTTATATATTTTTACATATCCAGAATAATACATTAGCGCCTTCTTTGTGTCTATGATGCCTGGAAATGATTCCTTTCCACATGCTATTAACTGATTCTAAAGTAAGTATTTTAGTGATACAGCTGGCTGAAAATTCCCTCCTGCTTCTTCTATACCTTTTCTGTGCCTCATTTCCCCAATGTCCCATATTCATTCTTCCCATAATCCCATGCTATGCAAAACCTGTACTTTCCTGCTATATGGCTCTTCCTTTTCTGTACTCCTATGCTTGCTCATCAAACATTTAATATGGACAGAATGCATGAGTCCTATAATTACATTGGAAACTTTTGAGATGTTCATGAAAATGTCAGAATAAACAAACAGGCATTTGAAAGCCACTTAATTTAAACACTTCTGAGGAGCTCATGAATCTAAAGAGAGATCACAGTCCCCTAGGTAGCTTTACAAATAACTCCCACTATGTTGAATCCCCTTAATATGGACTAGAGCTCAGATAGGCATTCATCATATGATTCAATTCCACACATGGGTCATCAAAACCTCTAGGGATGAATATATTAAAGCCCTTGAACAAATGGCTATCATTTCTTTGCTTTCCCTTCATTTCGAAGAATAAACAAGTGGCTGACTTGTTGAACAAAGAACTCAGCCATCTGTTCCACTACTTCAAAGACTGAAGAGAAGGCTAAGCTGTCAATCGATGAAAAGATGAAAGCACAAGGATTAATTGACAACGTAAAATCTGAACATCAATATTGTTCAATGCAGAAAAGCACTTTATCCACTGTATAAACTAACTTATGTTTCTTTCCACAATCACAATGCTGATCAAATTAACAGTCGCTTATGTTTTCCAAATCTTATCATTGATCCTTGAATTAAAATTATACTTCACTCATCATACAGCAATACCTTATGAAATAGGAAGTTAGCAAAACTTTTAAATTTACCTGCCAAAGGATTCCAGATACCAAATCAAGCTTCTCCAATGGTTTCCCATACCTCTGAGTTGACATGAACTACTCCTTCAGGAGCTGTCCCAACTCTGTGAAAACTGAGGGAATGTCTGAAATCACAGCTCCACAATGCAGCCTCCATTACAAGAATTACTGTACATGGGCTTGGGGCTCCCACTCCTTACTTTAGATACCAGGGATAGGGTTAGAAATCCCAGAATCAGGTGTCACACTTCTTTCCACCAAGACAGCTAAGGATCAAAAGGAAATGTACAGCTGAACTGCACACTGAGAATAAGGTTCTGAAAAGTTACTTAAGATTTGCCATTTCCAATCTTATACAACATTATATTGGGTGGATCAAAGACAGTGACTGGTCTTTGAAGTGCATCAGATCCCTTGTCTCTGTCGCACTGACCATCAAGACCTGGGCTTTGGAATGTCTAAGACACTGATATCTCAATATGGTCAGATAGTATAAAGGGCATGTGAGACTGTTCAGAAACTATACAGAAGGCTCATTAAAGACTTGATAGCATTTATACGAGGGGGCTTTCAGAAGTTGTGAAATGCATCATACCTGAATTTCAAGCAATCTTGTTTTCTCAACAGATGATGAGTTAGAGTTAGAGTTTGTTTCAGATTTCTACCATCTGTAGCAGCTTGCCTTTTATAAAAAACACAGTTCTGTTCATTTGACAGAATCACCTTAATGCTTAAATTACATAATTTTAAGAGTACTACGTATTATGTATTGCAATTTTTCTTCTAGTTTCTCTTCTCCTTACCACAATTTTTAATAATTAATTTCACATCATAGGAAGCCAGCTGCCTTCACTTTCAACATGGCTCAGGTTAGTCACCCAGCACTATATTTGTGACCCCAATTTATTATCATCTCAGAGTGGTTGAGTATTTCAAGAACTGAAAGTCTCTATAAAATGCAAGAATCTAACCACACTACTTATCTGAAGCATTAAGTTCATTAACATAAGACACCACAGCAACAACTAATACAGAACTGTGAATTGCACACAAAGGTGGGGAAATTCCACTTAGAAACTTATAATGATTGCTCCTTTCATATAACTGATATCTCAAGATGCTTTACAGGAAGATTGGTGAACAGTTGGCCAGAGCTTGCACTGAAATTAATAGAGGAGATGAAAAGCAATGGAGTAGGTTGTGATGATGCATTTGAGGGTGGAGAAAGATGCAGCGAGGTAGAGTAAACTGTAGTTCCATTATTTTTCTTTTCTGTATTAATCATTCTTAAATCATTCCTTTATTAATCTTACTTCAAGTGTGAGCTGAATAGTATTTATGGATGCACTCGATAACTGCCGCTAGATGTTTGAAGTTGATGGCCTGAATCTTCTGAGCAGCAATAATCATCTCAGATTTCGGTTCTGCTCTTAGCTTTTTGAGTGCCCCGGTGCTCTGCATTTCTGACGGGGTCTTCAGTTACAGGCCTGTTCAGAAACCTGGAGTGTTATTCCATCAAATATCATCCTTGTACCTCTGGATCGTCAGGGAAAGACAGGCCAAGTGGCATTAATGAACATACTGGAGAATTTTGGGACATTTAATCAGCTTTTCAGGATCTTACCTCACTCTCTGATTGCAGTGAGCTGGTTTGAATGGTAGATACAATGAGAAAACCTGCTTAGCCTCATGGAGAGAATCGCTTAATCAAAATTGACCCAACTCGCACTTAGCCAAAAAATAGTAATTTTTTGTCCAATGTGGCTGACAGAAGGGTGACTCTGTGCGTCTGTATTGGTAGGATGATAGCTAGTTAGGGTAGCAGCTGTTTAGGTTATAGATAGGTAAAGTGTTAGGAGGGTGATTGGTCGATAGGTTGGTAGCATTACAGGCGGACAGGGTAGCAGTTGGGCAGGGTGGTAAATCCGTTAGTAGGATGGTGTGATAGCAGCTGTGTTGGATGGCAGATGGGTAGTGGCAGCTGGGTTAGGTGTTATTAGTAGTTACATAAAGAAACAATACAGCATAGCAACAAGACCCACCAAGCCTGCGCCAATTCCTAATCCTTATTCAGACCTACAACTCATTGCCCGTGATTTCTAATCCCTCTGGTCACCTCATGTTCACGTGTCTATCAAGATATGCCTTAAATGTTGCTAACTTGCCTGCTTCCACCACCTTCATGGGCAATGTGTTCCAGGCACTCACCATCCTCTACATGAAAAGATAACTTCTCCCTTCTTCCCGAAACTTTTCCCTCTCACCTTGAACCTGTGCCCTTCTGCAGTTGACCTTTCCACCCTGGGAAAAAGCCTCTAACTCCACACTCTCTATGCCTCGCATAATTTTGTAGACCTCCATCAAGTCGCCCCTCAGCCTCCCTCTTTCCAGTGAAAACAATCCAAGTTGATCCAACCTCATCTCATACTTAAAACTCTCTAGACCAGGCAACATCATGGTAAACCTCTACACTCTCCCCAAAGCATTCACGTCCTTCTGGTAGTATGGTAACCAGAACTGCACTACTCCAACTGTGGCATAATTAAGGTTTTTTCTGATTGTAACATAACTTGCCAGCTATTACATTTGATGCCCTAAGTGATGAAGCCAAGCATGCTGTATGCCTTCTTGCCCACTTTATCCACCTGTGTTGTCACTTTCAGGGATCTGTGGACCTGTACTCCCAGATACCTCTATGTCAATGTTCCGAAGGGTTCAGCCATTTCTTGTATAATTCACACCTGAATTTGATTTTCCAAAGTGCACCACCTCACATTAGGTAGCATATTAGTAATTGATTTGGATTGGGAAAGAATTTCAGAGACAGGCAGACTATTGGGATGTAGGAGGGTCAGGCTAGAGTTAGGGTTTCAGAGGGAATGGGAGACTTAGGGGTGACTCAGTGAAGTGGTATGTAGGGTGGGGACAGCTAGGCATTATAGGAGAGGTTGTGAAGGCGAGAAGTCAAGGACGCAAGTTAGGAATTTAGAGGATACGGGTGGTTTGGTGGGAGGTCAGTGATTTTGGAGGAACCAGGATTAGGGGAAGATTCAAGTGATGTTAAGAAGGTCAGTTGGACAGTCACCCAGTGGACTTGAATTTTCTCATTCAAGATTTCCTGGGGAACTATCCAGAAACATACTGGATATCGGAACTGCCCAAAGCATCTGACTCTATCTCAGAAGTGGAGACTTTGTCAGAAGGTGTGGGGAGCAGGGGAATTCCCTTTTTAAACTTTCAACATCCTGGTTAATTCTCACTTAGTCAATGCGCAGATCATCCGGGGGATCCTGATGCATATACTTGACCAAGGGTCCATTCTATCACTAGACAGAATCAATGTTCTGGTTCATGAACTGTTTGAAATGCTGAGTGATGGTAGGGAGCAAAGACCATTCATATGAACCTGCCATGTGTTTCAATTCACATTTCTAAAATGCATCCCCTAGGCATTAGGCAGTGACTGACTTTAAGTATGTCAGCCTCTTGCAGTCAAGATCAAGCCAACACAATTAACTGCTTATAAATGTCTTAATGGTCTATAAATCAGTAGTTAACAACTAAGTTGTAAACTTATTCTTATATCCTAGTGAAACAAGGATCTTGTGGTGTTGTGGTAATGGTTCCTACTTCTGGGCCAGAAAGCCCAATCTGCATCACAGGTTTGTCATACCATGTCTGAAATGGTTAATTAAAACACCAATACTGGTGAAACAGGAATGAAGAAATTGACATGAACATATGGCCAATCAGATGGACGTGGTCTTGAACTTGACAATTCGTTTTACAAATAAAGGTTCTTGTTAAATGCCAGAAACTTATATTTATGGTTACCTTTACATCATAGAATATCCCAAAGGAGCATTCACCAAGCCACATAAGGAGAAATTTGGTCAGATGACCAAGAGCTTTGTCAAAGTTTTAAAGGATAATGATGAGATTGGGTTAAAGAGGTCAGCGGTTCAAACGGTGTGTTTCCCAGACCTTAACACAATCTGTGTTCAAATAAAGTTCTATCCATTACATTTATCAGATTGCAATGCCTCCTTTTGAGCAAAACAAGGGAAAAATTGTAGTTTTCCCCAAAATTAATAACTTGTTATTGAAACTGCACTCATGCGTACATTCTAAAACCAACCTTGTTGGCTCATTGAGATTTTGTAATTTACACAGCAAATTGAGCAGTTCAATTTTTTTTGTTTTTGACTAAGTTTCAGGTTTCTTGCATTCCTGCAGCATGTATAACCAAAATATATCTAAAATGCAAACTGTAATATTTAAATGCTGCCTACGATTGTTATATTTTTGAGCAAATTTCTCTGGATACTGTTTTATTTTAGAAAGTAATTCCCTCCCTAAGTTTGCTGATGATTTATCATGTACATCTCAACAAGCAGCCCAAAATCAAAGAAATACAATTTTTGAGATAACTAATTTCATAATTAATTTAAGATGAACATGTGGTCAGATAGAAGTTGTTTAGAACGTGCCAATTTATTTTACAAGCAAGCAATAACTTATTTCTTTATTTTTCTATTTTTGTATGTAAGATTTTGTACCTACATACCTTTGTGTCTAAGATGGTGCCGGGAATGGCCACTTTGTACACATTTCATTGTACTCCTGTACCGTGGAGTTCAGTTTACGTGATAATAAAACCTAAATCTAAAAAGTTTAATGATTTTCATGATTCACTGTATTCAAGTCTAAACGGGTGCATAGAAAATATATAACCACATAAAAGTATTTCAAAGATGTCTATAAATAACTGAATTTCTTTAACTGTTGACTACAAGAAACAAGTGTAAGCCCAATTAGGTTTGCATTCACCATTTCTGTACAATTTTGATAGTAACGTACAGGACAGGCTTGTGTGTTGATATATTGGGAAACAAATGCACGCATTCACTATGTACCTTTATAGTTTTCAAAGTCATGTGAATTATTAAGGATGCAATTCAGTAGTAGATAATTATATTTACACTTTAAATCAGACTGTTCATCTCAATTGTTATGTTATAGCTGCACCACAATGGTCGGCCTGACACTTCATTTGTACCGGTTTTGGAATATTTAAACAGCACTCTAATCTGTATTGTTTAAAATGAAGAGCTAAAATCAGATACTCTCAGGTACAAACCAGGCAACTTATTACATCCTCTGGATGTCCAAGGAACTTTTCAGTTGAAATGTTACAGTTACGTATTTTCATACAGTAAGAGCCTACAAAAAAAAGTAAATAAATGACCAGAAGGTTTATTTTTTTGTGGTGTTAGTTGAGGAGGAAAGTTGCCCCAGGATATCAGGATAATTCCATAGCCTTGATCTCAACTCCCCTCAGCTGATATTGGATAATTAAAATGAAGCCAGGTACTTATATACTTCTTTCCACAGCTCATCCTGATGTACTGAAGTATTAACTCACAGATAGGAATCCTATTACATTTGCAGATCCATATCCAACTCAGCCATAAACCTGGGCCGGAGCAGGAAGCAACAATTACTTCTCTGACAGCCTGTTAATGAGGCACTGAGGCATTCCCAGGGTCTCTTCTAAATGTTTTCTAACCATAATGGTACAATATGGACTGTGAAATAATTTTGAAAATATTTTTTGATGTTTTAATCTGGTTGGATAAGTCCCAAGAACCTAAACCGTGGCTGAAATCTTTGGAGTACTACAGTGATGATATGTCCCATGTTGAAGTCCAAAAGATGAACAATCTATCATTTTTCATTCTGGAATATGTACTGTGTGTTGCCACTATTAATGATTTGCAGAGTTTATTTTAAAATATAGTCCTTATTCAGGTGTAAGACTGATTTAAACTTTGTGGCCTAGCAATTGGTCCACATTTCTAAGGAGGTTTTCAAACTAAGGATCCAACGTGGTGGGAATTTCCCGGTGTTGTTAATTGGCCTCAAACCTCTGGGGAGGAAAGAAATGTGTAATTTATCCACACTTCAAACAAATGTTAAACACCCTGCCAATGGAAATGGCAGGTCAAACAGCTGTTAAAAGTCTTTTTTCCAAGAACCTTTGACCTCTCCACACATGAAAAGGAAATGAGCTGTGCGCCCCTACCCCATTGTAAGTGCAATCTGTCTAAATTTCTAGATGTGTATCTTATAAGGTCATGGATATACTTTCAATGATAATGGATTGACAATACACTAAAGCTCTTTCCAGTTTCTGCAAAGGGATATGGACACATCCAGATTGAGAGAGTAGGAAAAGGCAAACTCTTTGAAAACAAAACCTTTATATAATATTGCTTTTTCATGGTTTCACTGAGTTATAATTTGTTTCAGATCTACAGGCAGTGAAAAGTCTGTTCAGTAACAAGAAATGATCAAGCCTAATATGTCACATACATTCACAAATTAATACCAGACACTGTTACCTCAGGGAGCTGCTTTTCTATTGTCAAGTGACCATTATGTTTATAAATCTACAATGACAAAAGAAGCCATGGGAGCAGATTTTTCGATCAGCAGCAGCCAACGGCACTAGTTTTAATGAATAAGCTAAAAATAACTTTAACCAAGATGTTCTAACAAGGTAACCATTTCCTGAGTGCTTGCAGAGCAGATTAGTCACTGTTCCTATAGCCTTGGATGGAGGAGGTAGGCAGGCAGGGAAGTCATGCTTTTACAGTCAGCACATGGTCTCTGAATTGTCATTCTCATTATAACTTCTACACAAAATTCCATCTTTCTGCTCATTCATGTCTGTGATAACTTTCATCAGTAGTTCTTTTCGGAGGACATTTGGGTCACAGATTCTTTTCCATTCTCAGACATGTCAGTTCTTGTGCAGTTATCTGGTTTGTCTTTCATAAATAAATACATTCAGTATAAAACTGTCAATATTGCTTTGGACATATTCTGTAGTTATAATATTTGTATAGGTTTAGAACACAAATACAATAGAGAATTAATGATAAAGGAACTAGCAATAGCTTAAATTTGCCTGCCAGGGAAATGAGTGTTTCATGCACAGCTTTTAAATAATAATGTGCAATTTCGCTCAAGGCCTGCGTTAACTAAGATGGAGCATGTTTGACTTTTTTTATTCATATGTGGGATGTGGGCTTCTCTGGTTGGGCTAATATTTATTGCACATCCATAATTGCCCTAAAGTGAGCTGCTTTCTTGAACTAATCTTGTCTTTGGGGTGAATGAACAAATCATTGTCATGGTGTAGTTAGGGAAACAGTTTCAGGATTTTGACCCAACACCAGTCAGGAAGCTCTGTGACCTGGAGGGGCACTTGCACATAGTGGAATTTTCATGCATCTGATTCTCTGGTCCTTTTTGCTGGGAGACATTCCAGGTTTAGAAGGCGCTGTTGAAACAGCCTTGGTTAGTAACTGCAGTGTATCTTCTAGATGGTGCCATGGTACATTGGTGGTGAAGGGAGTGAACTTTGAAAGTGGGATACCAATTAAGCGGGCTGTTTTCTTGTGCATAGTGAGAAGCTCCTTGAGTGTTGATGGAACTGCACCCATTCACACATCTGGAGGCAATGCATCATGCATCTTGGAGATTGTGGACAGGCTTTAGAGAGACAGAAGATGAGTTATTCATCTCAGAATTCCCAAGCGCTGACATGTTCTTGTAGCCACAGTATTCAGTTCAGTTTCTGGTTAATGATATCCTGATAGTGGGGGCTTGCAGTGATGGTAATATCATTGAAGATCAAGGGCAAGGGTTAGCTTCTCTCTTGTTACAGATTGTTTTTGCCTGGCTGTTTTGAGACATGCATGTTACTTGCTACCATCAGCCCAAACCTGGATATTGTCCAGAATTTGCTGTGTATGGACACGGACTGCTTCAGAGGAAATGAATATATTGAACATTGTGCAATCATCAGTGACCACCCTCACTTCTGACCTTATGATAGAGGGAAGATCATTAATGATGTGATTGGGCCCAGGACATTCCCATGAGAAACACATGCAGGGATGTTTTTGAGCTGAGTGAATGACATCCAACAAGTTCCATAACCTTTACAGGATCCAGTGCTTTCAGTTGCTTGCTGATATCCTATGCAGCAAGTCAAGTTAGTGAAGACTGACACCTGTGATGCTGGAAGAGCCCAAGATGAATCATCCACTCAGCACACCAAGGTGAAGATGGATGCATTCTGTAATTGCTACCTATCAATGGTAACAATGATTGGCAACAATCTGAAATATGATGATACATTAACACCTTAAAAAATGGATGCAAACATCTTTGCAAAGCGAGAAAGAAGTAAGCAGCAGCTGCTCAATGGTTATCTACTGCTGTCGAGGATCAATGCACAACTGTCATCATGTGCTCTTTCATCTACATCCTGTTTCTATTTACCTTCTGTTTTATTAGCAAACGGATTATGTTATGCAAAACAAAAGTTCTATTGTTCATCCGGTGACAGAATCAATCATTAGCACAGTTGACACAGCTCATACTATCTTAATCAACTGGCTTGAACTCTGGTGTCTTTGTTAGGAATAATTTTGCAGTACATTTGTTCAGCACTGCTCCCGTTCAATAGTATATGGTACTAATGATGTGGCCAACTGTTCTATAAGAGAATGAGGCTGTTCAAAGATCAGAACAGACTTTAACAACACAGCCAAATCCAGGAATGTTCTGTACAGACCCTTTAAAAATTAATGATTTTTTTCTAACATAATGTTACTTATTCAAAACTTGTGAGCAGAAGTTCTATATTTACAGATGTGTGAATTGTCAGCTCATTAAAAGAGAGAATCCACTGGCACTCATAATGTAATTATTTTGGTATCAAGGCCAGGCCAGCGTTAACTTCCAATTTCACTGCAGTGTCAAGTTTGGCATCCAGAAAGATTGCTTAGAGCAGACTTATTAAATTAGCCAGTCCTTTCCTGGGAACTTAACTTTCATGTAATGGATTCCAGTTGAGTCAGAAATCGATATAATCTACATTACTTCTCAGAATTATAAATAAGAAATAATTTGTTGTGATTTTTAAATAGCAATACTTTATATTAATGCCACTTACCTTGCACTGTGACTTCTTTAGCCTTACTGCCATAAATATTGCTAAATTAACTTATTAGATCCTTTTTCACAGTACAGATTAAAACATTCCCAGAGCACTACTGCAGACCCACTTGCTACAGAGGTGTCTTATAACACATCTGAACAGGTTCATCATAAATATCGACAAAGACTTAATGGGCTCTTATGGTGCAGTGGTAGTGTCCTTATCTCTAAGTCAGAAAGCCCAGGTTCAAGTTCAGCCCAGTTGACACCAACCATAAGCTATTTCAATATTATTTATAAACTACAAACAAAATATCATGGTTAAAGGAAATAGAAACAGAAAAAAAAATGGAAATACTCTGGCAGCGTCTATGAAGAAAAAAAAACAGAGCTAAGGGACTGACCATTGTGATAGGAGTGTTAGTAAAAGAAAATTCCTAGTTCTTGCTTTTCATAAATGATGCTGTTTCAGACATGTCTATTTGGTGAAGATTTTGATTATGTGTCTGATTATTACATTGAGTGGCTCAATGTCAAAATTTATTTGCTAAGGGTCCTGTCATATGATCACTTTCTCTGAAATCCATTACTAATAAGGATTCTGACAAACTACATAATGGTGTAAAGAGATGCTGCCTTATCAACACCATATGTATATACTAATCAGTTCCAGATTCATTGACAAATTAAATCTGTATTCCAATTGTGACAGCAATGGTCACTGTATTCAAGAGATGGGTTTGTCCAGATAATTGTTCAGTTTGATCATCAATTCTCAGCCTTGTAATTTGTCTTGTAGTTAAACAGTCATTTGGCTTTAGCAATTACTGCTTTGTATCGATTACCTTGATTGATTATCAAGTCTACAAAAACTTCTCGAGAGTTCTTGCAGTGGTAGTGGCCCTACCTCTGAGTCTAAAGGTCTGAGTACAAGTCCTACATGCCTCCCAATGTGTGCCATGAAATATCTGAACAGGTTGACTAAAAATATCTACAAAGACTTTCAGAGCGTCTTGTGATGCATTGGCAGTAGTACCCCCATTGTTGGGTTAGAAGGCAAAAGGTTGAAGTCCAATTTGTCAGGACGTGTCCTAACAGGTTGATTGGAGAAGGATATTTAGGGATTCTTGTAATGACCCACTTGCTTCAGAGGTGTCTTATAACACATCTGAACAGGTTCATCATAAATATCAACAAAGACTTAATGGGCTCTTATGGTGCAATGGTAGTGTCCTTATCTCTAAGTCAGAAAGCCCAGGTTCAAGTTCGGCCCAGCTGTTCCTGAGGCAATTAATAACATGGCCAAACAAGTTGATTAAAAAGGTTTCCAAATCGCTTTTGACACCAACAATAAGCTATTTCTATATTATTTATAAACTACAAACAAAATACCATGGTTAAAGGAAATCTGAAATAGAAACAGGAAAAAAAATGGAAATACTCTGGCAGCGTCTATGGAGAATAAAAAACAGAGCTAAGGGACTGACCATTGTGATAGGAGTGTTAGTTCCACCCTCTTGCATAAAGATCAGGCCATGCCTGCCTCTGCATGGCCCTTTAACTGGTTTGAGGCATGTCCTTAAGAGGTGTTGGAGATGAATATTTCCAAAGGGCAAGGCAGTGCGTGGTTGAACCTTGCAAGTTGCCATCAAAGATGTCCATCAGAGAGGCATCACTCCTAACCCAGCACCACGGCTCACAGGTAAAATCCTAGCTGCAGACGGAGGTCCTTAAATGGGTATTAATTGCTCCAAGGGTGATCAGGCATCCTGAAATCTCCCCTTCTGCTGATGAAATTGGAACAGAGGTGGGTGGATGCTCATAGGAACTGGGAATGACACTGCTGTGATGGCGCCCAATTTTATTGCCCCCTCCCATCTGCCCTTGTCCTACTCAGTTTCAAGCAAGCCATGACATCAGAATGATCTCCCCTTTTTCTCTATACGTATATTTGATCTGTACTTACTTTTAGCTTTTGCATCTGTATTTTAGCTATACCGAGAGCTTTCTTACTCAAGAATTTTCAGCAATAGCTTGTAATCAACTAAATTTTTAACTGTTTAACATGAAATCTTTGCTGCTGGCTAGTCCCTATTTGGAAATACACCTGGTTGTGACACCTAACTATTCAAATGGATAATGTAAGGCAATATTGCCACATGATGTTACATCTCCAAGGTGATTGAGGGATTAGATTAGATTA
>NC_057719.1:37096818-37114419 GCF_004010195.1 Chiloscyllium plagiosum
AACCGGAGCACCCGGAGGAAACCCACGCAGACACGGGGAGAACGTGCAAACTCCACACAGTCTGGCGCTGTGAGGCAGCAGTGCTAACCACTGTGCCACCGTGCCGCCCAAAAGGATATGACGCAAGTCTAGAAATTCTTCAGCAACTAAATCCCAGTGGCTGGTAAAACTGTTCCTCAATACCATTGAATTTGGATGTATTTCAAAAGTATGGCAACGGATGTATTTCCATACTCAAATTAGGCATGGTGACCTTGAAACTACAGGACAATATCACTCTTGTACATGATTTGTAAATTCCTGGAACCAATCATCTTCTGCAGAAACAGCCCTCTTGTAAGTCAGTAATTCATGCAGAACAACTGGACTTTTGGTCCTTCTTGAATGTCCTTTAAGGAAGGAAAATGCCATACCTATCTGGTTTGGGCCGACAAATGGCACAAGATCCACAGTAATGTAATTGATTTTTAACATTGAGCCACTCAGTTCCAGAGCAATTAGGGATAGACCACAAATGCTGCCATTGCAGGTGGTGCCTACATCCTCGGACAGAATATTGAAAAAAACTAATCTAACAGCAATTGTTGTGATCTGGTTTTGTCCTTGCAATGCAAAGATATCAGATACAGATGGAATACAGGGAGAACTAGCCATTTGGATACAGAACTGGCTCAAAGGTCGAAGACAGAGGGTGATGGTTTCATGGGTACAATCGATATCAACAAGGCATACATTTATGAACCATCTGTCCCTCACATCACAATATTCCTGATTGTGTAGCTTTCCACAATTGCTTTTCAAGTGCCCAATCAATAATACACCAGTTGTGGTCTTAGCATCTTCAAGATACTCTCATAGCTTTCCAGATGTAATATAATTTTAGCCAGTATTATGAGGGGCATAGATAGGATAAATAGACAAAGTCTTTTCCCTGGGGTGGGGGAGTCCAAAACTAGAGGGCATAGGTTTAGGGTGAGAGGGGAAAGATATAAAAGAGACCTAAGGGGCAACATTTTCACGCAGAGGGTGGTACGTGTATGGAATGAGCTGCCAGAGGATGTGAAGGAGGCTGGTACAATTGCAACATTTAAGAGGCATTTGGATGGGTATATGAATAGGAAGGGTTTGGAGGGATATGGGCCGGGTGCTGGCAGGTGGGACTAGATTGGGTTGGGATATCTGGTCTGCATGGACGGGTTGGACCGTAGGGTCTGTTTCCATGCTGTATGACTCTATGACTCTATGATTGTTTTTCAGACTGGAGGCCTGTGACCAGTGGAGTGCCACAAAGATCGGTGATGGGTCCACTACTTTTCATCATTTATATAAATGATTTGGATGTGAGCTTAAGAGGTATAGTTAGTAAGTTTGTAGATGACACCAAAATTGGAGGTGTAGTGGACAGTGAAGAAAGTTACCTCGGATTACAATGGGGTCTTGATCAGATGACCAATGGGCTGAGGAGTGGCAGACGGAGTTTAATCTAGATAAATGGGAGGTGCTACATTTTGGGAAAGTAAATCTTAGCAGCACTTACACACTTAATGGTAAGGTCCTATGGAGTGTTGCTGAACAAAGAGACCTTGGAGTGCAGGTTCATAACTCCTTGGAAGTACAGTAGCAGGTAGATGGGATAGTGAAGAAGGTATTTGGTATGCGTTCCTTTATTGGTCAGAGTGTTGAGTACATGAGCTGGGAGGTCATGTTGCGGCTGTACAGGACATTGGTTAGGCCACTGTTGGAATATTGTGTGCAATTCTGGTCTCCTTCCTATCTGAAGGATGTTGTGAAACCTGAAAAGGTTCAGAAAAGATTTACAAGGTGTTGCCAGGTTTGGAGGATTTGAGCTATAGGGAGAGGTTGAACAGGCTGGGGCTGTTTTCCCTGGAGCGTCGGAGGCTGAGGGGTGACCTTATAGAGGTTTATAAAATCATGAGGGGCATAGATAGGATAAATAGACAAAGTCTTTTCTCTGGGGTGGGGAAGTCCAGAACGAGAGGGCAGAGGTTTAGGGTGAGAGGGGGAAAGGTATAAAAGAGACCTAAGGGGCAACATTTTCATGCAGAGGAAGCTAGTATAATTGCAACATTTAAGAGGCATCTGGATGGATATATGAATAGGAAGGGTTTGGAGAGATATGGGCTGGGAGCTGGGAGGGACTAGACTGGGTTGGGATATCTGGTCGGCATAGACGAGTTAGACTGAAGGGTCTGTTTCCATGCTGTACATCTGTATGACTTTATGACCTGAAGAAATCCAAGATAAGCACAGCTTTACCAAATCTTACAAAATCCTGAGGGATGATGTGTGTGGAAGGACAGACATTGAAGCTCACAAACACCATTCCTCCTATGGTGATGCTAGGTAATAGATGGTTGTATGTCCACTTGACTGACAAAGCCAACTTGCTTCCATTCCTTCACAATACATTCTCATAAAGCTCAAAGCTTACACCATTGTACTTCATTACCTGGTATTGAACACTGGTATTCTACTTGCATATTTAAATGATTCTGTCCTTAAGCAACATTGAATCCACAATGAACAGCTAAACATCTTGGAGGACCCTTTATCAAACTAAAAGCACAAGTCAAAGCTCCAAACTAACAAGTTACTGAAACAGAATTGATGGAGAAAACCAACTGGTCTGGCAGCATCTGTGGACAGAAAGTTAATGCTTTGGGTCCAGTGACTCTCCTCAATGAAGAAATGGAAGAATTAAAACTCTCCGGTGTACAACTGTTCTCACCCAGAACAAGCCGCAACATGTACAATGACTTGATGTATGGTTTACAAATTAGATTACTTAGATTAGATTAGATTACTTACAGTGTGGAAACAGGCCCTTCGGCCCAACAAGTCCACACCGACCCGCCGAAGCGTAACCCACCCATTCCCGTACATTTACCCCTTTACCTAACACTATGGACAATTTGGCATGGCCAATTCACCTGATGTCCACATCTTTGGACTGTGGGAGGAAACCGGAGCACCCGGAGGAAACCCACGCAGACACGGGGAGAATGTGCAAACTCCACACAGTCAGTCGCCTGAGTCGGGAATTGAACCCGGGTCTCTGGTGCTGTGAGGCAGCAGTGCTAACCACTGTGGCTAACCACTGTGCCACCGTGCCGCCCACAAATATTAAGAAAGCTTTGTGATGATGCTATCCTATTGCACAATTCCTATTGCAGTGATTTGTTTTCCTTGTCTGCCAGTGAAAGGATGGCTGCTGCTGAAATTTTCATAAGAAATAAGGAAGAGAAAGCAATTTTAGAGATCTTCAAAACACAGACCTTAGAAGCAGAAAATCTCCTAATCTTTTAATACAAATATATTTTCTTGATGTATTTAATCCTATCCTATTTTCAAGCAGAAATTAAACCTAGTCACCTGTTTCATTAAAATGAAAACTGCACAGGAGCTATTTTAGGAAAATGCATGATCTGCAAGATAAAAGCAGCCTTGTTGTCTCAACTTTTAATCTACAATTTAAGTGCACAGAGACTATTTGTTAGTATTACTCTATGTTGAGAAATCGGTTATTCAGTTTTCACTCCTTATCATTACAAAATTAATAATTGGCTCTATACCATTTCAGTATAAAAATGTAGCCTGACAGTCCAGTGCAGAACTGAGGAAGTACTGGAATGCTTTACAAGAGATCTTAAACTGACAATCCTCTCTGCTCTCTCAGTTGGGATTAAAAGATCTTATGGTACTATTTCAAAAAGAAGCAGAGGAGCTCTCCCTGGTACACTGACCAATATTCATCAATGTAACCAAGTTAAACTACTTGGCTATTACTGTTTATATGGGAACTTGCTGTGTATAAAGTGTTTCCTATGTTAAAACGTCTGCGTCAAAAATATTCCATTGTCTGTAAAGTTCTTTATAACATCCTAAGGTTGTGGATATTGCCATATATATAAAATTGCAGATGATTTCTTCTTTCATGACTGGTTTAGATTAAGCGAATACTGAAGGAAGGGGGTCTTGCTAATTTTGTCTTTTCACAGATATAATTGTACTAAATAAACAGCCTCATGTAATAATGTCACAATGGAAATTCCATGCTAGCCAGAGACAGTTCAGTGTCAAACTACAATGTTGGGGCAGAGCACAGGAAGTTTTATTCTGCTTCTGACTAAAGCTATATTTGAATTGGAGCTGCACCTCCTGAAACCGTAAAAAATGTTTTATTAACCAAGACGTTAGTGATCAGAAAACCTCACCACAATAAGTGAAATTTTGTTTTTAACACTCTGGTTATAAAAACAGCCTAACTTATTTTTGGCAAGTTCTGAATTTTTTAAAAATGTGAGTAAAGCTGAATGATATTTTCATGATAATTCCTTTTTATTCTTCCCTGAAATCTGTGCATCACTGGCAAAGCCAATATTTGTGCCAAACTGCCGTCAACAAAGGGGTGGTGAAGCACCTTCCTAAATCACCATAGTAATCTGATGCAGGCACATTTACCATGCTGTTAGGAGAGGAGATCCAGAATTTTGATCCAGTAATACTAATGGAATTAGTGATATTGCTCCAAGTCAGGCTGCTGTGTAGTTTGGATGGGAACATGCAGGTGCTGATGTTCCCATGTGCCTGTTTCTCTTGTTCATCTCAAGATTGTGGATATCACTATATATACACAAAATTGCAAATTCTTTCGTCTTTCATAACTGGTTTAGATCAAGTGAGTACTTAAATTTTGAAGGTGCAGTCAAAGAAGCCTTGATGAATTGTTGCAGTACATCTTGTAGACAGTACACACTTCTGCCATTGTGAATCGGTGGTATAGGGAATGGACATTTAAGATCGCAAATGTGGTGGCAGTCAAGTGGAGTGCCTGGATGGTGTTGAACCTCTTGCGCTATTGGGACCAAGCCAATGGAGGACATTTCATTACATTCCAGATTTATGTATTATGGATAGGTCATATGGAGTTTGGAGATGAGTTACAATTCCAGACATTTATTAATCAGTTGAATGTAAATTCCACCAGCTGACATGTTAAGACTTGAACTGGTATTCTCCTGGATTATTTGTCCAATTATACTACCATACATTCCTGGGCACCACATCATAGGAAGGATGTGAATGCATTTAAGAGATTGCAGAAGAGATTTAGAAGAATGTTTTCAGGGATGAGAAACTTCAGTTATGAGGATAAATTGGAAAGGTTGGAACTGTTCTCTTTGGAGAGAAGGCGGCTAAATGGAGACTTTATAGATGTTTTCAAAATCATGAGTGACTTGGATATAGTAGATCAGGACAGACTGTTCCCACGCATAAAAGGATTGAGAATGAGAGGGCATTAAATCATGCTGTTCATTTGGACAGCCAGTGTTGACATGATGGGCCAAATGGCCTACTTCTATGCTTATATTCTTCCGTGAAGTACCCACTATCATCTCCCCCAGCAGCAAAAAAAGAGCAACTGACTTTTTGAAGAAGATTTATTTAGGAATCTGCATAACTGAAGCAGATTAAAAGTTACAGAAATGATACAAGGACAACCTATTTTCCATTTGCTAGTTGAAGCCAATGATGGCAGATGGCAATTAATAGCTATGTATGAATAATATTTATACATCATAATTTATAATATAATCACATTAAATAAAAATCAGTCAGAAGTATTGGTGAAAGATGTTCAATTTTCACTTTGTAGCCTGAGTATCGGGGCAGTCATGTTCAGTGACAACATGTCTCGCCCTCATGAACAAGAAAGCTCGCTGAATTGAGTTCTTATCAGATGTTTACAAGCTTCTCTGCAAATTGCAGGTCTTGATGTTGAAGTCCTGCCTCATCAGGAGCTGCTGATCACTCAGAGGCTGGCAACATCTGAGTCTTAGAAATCAGAAGGGCAAAAAGGGGACATGAGATAGCTTTGGCAAATAGAATTAAAGAGAATCCAAAAGGGTTTTACAAATGCATCAAGAACAAAAGGGTAACGAGGGAGAGAATTGAGCCCCTCAAAGATCAGCAAGGCAGCCTTTGTGTGGAACCACAGAAAATGGGGCAAGATACTAAACGAGTATTTTGCATCAGTATTTGCTGTGGAAAAGGATATGGAAGATATAGACTGTAGGGAAATAGATGGTGACACCCTGCAAAATGTCCATTTAAAGAGGAGGAAGTACTGGATGTCTTGAAATGCATAAAGGTAGATAAATCCCCAGGACTTGATCAGGTGACCCAAGAACTCTGTGGGAAGCCAGAGAAGTGATCGCTGGGCCTCTTACTGAGATATTTGTATCATCGATAGTCACAGGTGAGGTGCCGGAAGACTGGAGGTTGGCTAACATGGTGCCATTGTTTAAGAAGGGTGGTAAGGACAAGCCAGGGAACTATAGACCAGTGAGCCTGATGTCAGTGGTGGGCAAGTTGTTGGAGGGAATGGACTAGATGTACATGCATTTGAAAAGGGAAGGACTGATTCAGGATAGTCAACATGGCTTTGTGCATGGGAAACTATGTCTCACAAACTTGATTGAGTTTTTTGAAGATGTAACAAAGAGGATTGATGAGGGCAGAGCAGTAGATGTGATCTATATGGACTTTAGTAAGGCATTCAACAAGGTTCCCCATGGGAGACTGATTAGCAAGGTTAGATCTCATGGAATACAGGGAGAACTAGCCATTTGGATACAGAAATGGCTCAAAGGTAGAAGACAGAGTGGTGGTAGAGGGTTGTTTTTCAGACTGGAGGCCTGTGACCAGTGGAGTGCCACAAGGATTGGGGCTGGGATCAATACTTTTCATAATTTATATAAATGATTTGGATGTGAGCATTAGAGGTATAGTTAGTAAGTTTGTAGATGACACCAAAATTAGAGGTGCGGTGGACAGCAAAGAAGGTTACCTCAGACTACAACAGGATCTTGACCAGATGGGCCAATGGGCTGAGAGTGGCAGATGGAATTTAATTTAGATAAATGTGAGTTGCTGCATTTTGGGAAAGCAAATCTTAGCAGGACTTATACACTTTCTGGTAAGGTTCTCGGAAGTGTTGCTGAACAAAGAGACCTTGGATTGCAGGGTCATAGCTTCTTGAAAGTGGCGTCGCTGCTAGATAGGATAGTGAAGAAGGCATTTGGTATGCTTTTCTTTTTTTGGTCAAGTATTGAGTAGAGGAATTGGGAGGTCATGTTGCGGCTGTACAAGACATTGGTTAGGCCACTGTTGGAATATTGCGTGCAATTCTGGTCTCCTTCCTATCGGAAAGATGTTGTGAAACCTGAAAGGGTTCAGAAAGATTTATAAGGATGTTGCCAAGGTTGGAAGATTTGAGCTATAGGGAGAGATTGAATAGGCTGGGGCTGTTCTCCCTGGAGCGTCGGAGGTTGAGGGGTTACCTTATAGAGGTTTACAAAATCATGAGGGACATGGATAAATTGACAAAGTCTTTTCCCTGGGGTCAGAGAGTCCAGAACGAGAGAGCATAGGTTTATGGTGAGAGGGGAAAGATATAAAAGAGACCTAAGGGGCAACGTTTTCACACAGACGGTGGTACATGTATGGAATGAGCTGCCAGAGGAAGTGATGGAGGCTGGTACAATTGCAACATTTAAAAGGCATTTGGATGGATATATGAATAGGAAGGGTTTGTAAGGATATGGGCTGGGTGCTGGCAGGTGGGACTAGATTAGGTTGGGATATCTGGTCAGCATGTACGGGTTGGACCGAAGGGTCTGTTTCCGTGCTGTACATCTCTATGACTCTATCATCATTGTAGATCTAATCTTCAGGAGATCCAACAGCAAGAAGCTAAGTCTCTTGCTTACAGGATCAGCTGCTAGCGAGAATGGGGGATTGGCGGAGAGGTGAGTTAAAGGGTGGTAGGTAAGGGAAATGGATTGACCTTCAGCAGATGCTCCTTGCAACCCCTTGCCTTGGTCCCTAATTGGGCCAAGTGAAGGACCCAATCCACCAAAGTTGGGGGGTGGGGGGGCCTTGCCCTGGTTTTCTAACCCACAGAACTACTTTCCTTACTTGTTGGGAAGGCAGGCAATCAGGCTACTGATGAGGCCTTAAGTGGTCATTAATTGACCATGTAAAAGTTTTGAGTGCTAGTGAGTAAAGCAGGTCCCCAACTGACCATTTTGCTCAGCTGAGGCAGTGACAAGGGACAACCATTCCACTGATTTGCATTTCCCATTGTCATTCTCACCTCCTTCAGGGAAGGGAAAATTGCACCCTTAATTTGGTTATTGAAGCTGCTACTTTCCTGTGAGTACAGAAGCTGAAATTATAATTTGTGACGGAGACTTTGAGACCAAGAAACACAGTGACGATTCTTACAGCAATTGACAAGGAAATTTCAAAATACACCACAGAATGAAACTGAACAAACTTTACTCAACTGTCATATTTATTAGCTTAACAGAATCATAGAATTCCTACAGTGCAGAAAAAGGCCATTCCAGCCCATCTAATCTGCACCAACCCTCTGAAAAGCATCTCACCCAGACCCATACCCCACCCTACCCCCACATTTCTCATGGGGAATTGACCTAGCCTGCACATCTCTGGACTTGGATGGAAACTGCAGCACCAAGCAGAAACCCAGGCAGACACAGGGAGGATGTGCAAACTCCACACAGTCACCAGAGGTCAGAATCAAACCCGCCTCCTCAGTGCTGTGAGACAGCAGTGCTAACCACTGAGCCATCGCATTGCCACAGGGAGAAAGGGAAGGAGCATGTATTGAACTAATCTTGACTGCTTTCTGCTTTCTGTATATCTTCATATACATTACAGAATTAGCAGAATGTAAGAAACAGATCACTTTCAAAGCCAAAACAGCAGTTACATTAGTTTAAAAAAAGCTCAGCATTCTGCTTCTTACAGGAGAGTTTCATCTTGGTAAAAGAGTATAAATAAGTACTACAAGATTGATTCAAATCAGGCCTGTTTTTCGAGATTTTGTTTTAAACAGAGTGGGCAAAACAAGAGATATTTGCTGTGGTGGCTTCAATGTAGGTTATGCTTTGTATGTGAAATAGACCGTAATGATACAGCATCACAATTGATAGCTTTTAGTGTGTGGCAAATGGCACGAGTGCTGAAGGTGGAAATGTAGGCATTATGAAAATATTCTTTTAGACCTAAAAATTCGACTTTGTTGTTGCCAAATTGGAATATTCACACTGAAGCACAGAATTGCAGGGCTCAGTTTACTACTTAGATATGCGAGCTTAAGCTTTTAGTTGAACTGTTCTAGGGAAGTACAAAGTGTTGTCAGAACTTATTTCTGTAGAGTAGAAGATAAAGTTGGATACAAGACTAAACACAGGCGATTTTTACAGGTCGGGCTCATTTATTTTCTTTCGGGAAGGGAACCTGCTGTCCTTACCAGGTCTGGCCTACATGTGACTCCAGACCATTTATTGACTCTGAATTGGAATGGTCAATAAATGTTGGCAGAGTTAGTGATGTCACATCCCATGAATGAAAGTAATGAATACATTTTTTAAAAAGGATGTTTATGTGAATCTTGAATGACATCTGTTGTTCTCAGAACGAAGTGGATTGATTTCTCCATATTCCTGTTGTTAAAATATATGCACTAACTAGAACACCACAAGAGAACAAAATAAATAGCTTCCCAAAAGGACATGAAAAACATTTTCCAAAGCAGGGATGAACTGATCATTGTTAGCCTCTTGGAGATGTTCACACTAAATGTTGAAGTGTTGTGGAGCTTATTCAAGGACCAGCTACAGCGGGTCCTTGATAAGTACGTACCAGTCAGGCAGGGAGGAAGTTGTCGAGCGTGGGAGCTGTGGTTTACGAAGGAAGTTGAATCGCTTGTCAAGAGGAAGAAGGCAGCTTATGTTAGAATGAGATGTGACGGCTCAGTTAGGGCACTTGAGAGTTACAAATTAGCCAGGAAAGACCTCAAGAGAGAGCTAAGAAGAGCCAGGAAGAGACATGAGAAGTTGTTGGAGGATAGGATTAAGGAAAACCCTAAGGTTTTCTATTGGTATATCAGGAATAAAAGAATGACTAGAGTAAGATTAGGGCCAATCAAGGATAGTCGTAGGAAGTTGTACTTGGAGTCAGAGGAGACAGGGAAAGTGCTAAATGAATACTTTTCGTCAGTATTCACACTAGAAAAAGAAAATATGGTTGAGGAGAAAACTGAGATACAGGCTACTAGTCTAGATGGGATTGAGGTTCACAAGGAGGAATTCTGGAAAGTGAGAAAATAGATAAGTCCCCTGGGCCAGATGGGATTTATCCTAGGATTCTCTGGGAAGCCAGGGAGGAGACTGCCGAGCTTTTGGCTTTGATCTTTATGTTGTCATTGTCTACAGGAATAGTGCAGTGCCAGAGGACTGGAGGATAGCAAATGTTGTTCCCTTGTTCAAGAACGGGAGTAGAGACAACCCTGGGAATTATAGACCTGAGAGCCTTACTTTGGTTGTGGTTAAAGTATTGGAAAGGGTTATAAGAGATAGGATTTATCATCATCTAGAAATGAATATGTTGATTAGGGATAGTCAGCACAGTTTTGTGAAGGATTGCCTCACAAACCTTATTGAGTTCTTTGAGAAGGTGACCAAATAGGTGGATGAGGGAAAAGCAGTTGATGTGGTGTATATGGATTTCAGTAAGGCGTTTGATAAGGTTCCCCATGGTAGGCTATTGCACAATATATGGAGGCATGGGATTGAGGGTGATTTCATGGTTTGGCTCAGAAAGTGGCTAGCTGAAAGATGACAGAGGATGGTGGTCGATGGGAAATGTTCATCCTGGAGTTCAGTTAGTAGTGGTGTACTGCAAGGCTCTGTTTTGTGTCCACTGTTGTGTTCATTTTTATAAATGACCTGGATGAGGGCATACAAGGATGAGTTAGTAAATTTGTGGATGTCACTAAGAGTTGTGGACAGTGACGAAGGATGTTGTAGGTTACAGAGAGACATAGATGAGCTGCAGAGCTGGGTTGAGAGGTGGCAAATGGAGTTTAATCCGGAAAAGTGAGAAGTGATTCACTTTGGAAAGAGTTACAGGAATGCAGAGTACTGGGCTAATGGTAAGATTCTTGGTAGTGTAGATGAGCAGAGAGATCTCGGTGCCCAGGTACATAGATCCTTGAAAGTTGCCACCCAGGTTGATAGGGTTGTTAAGAAGGAATTGAGTTTCGGAACCATGAGATCATGCTGCAGCTGTACAAAACTCTGGTGCGGCTACACTTGGAGTATTGTGTACAGTTCTGGTCACCGCATTATAGGAAAGATGTGGAAGCTTTGGAAAGGGTTCAGAGGAGATTTACTAGGATGTTGCCTGGTATGGAGGGAAGGTCTTACGAGAAAAGGCTGAGGGCCTGGAGGCTGTTTTCATCAGAGAAAAGAAGGTTAAGAGGTGACTTAATTGAGAGATAAGATAATCAGAGGGTTAGATTGGGTGGACAGTGAGAGTCTTTTTCCTCGATGGCAATGGCTAGTACAAGGGGACATCGCTTTACATTAAGGGGTGATAGATACAGGACAGGTGTCAAGAGGTAGTTTCTTTACTCAGAGAGTAATAAGGGCATGGAACGCACTGCCTGCAACAGTAATACACCCGCCAGCTTTAAGGGCATTTAAATGGTCATGGACTTCAGATTGATCTGACAAGTTGGCATAACATCGAGAGCCAAAGGGCATGTACTGTGCTGTAATGTTCTATGAGTCATGCAGTCCTTTGGAGGTGTGAATTGTTCATCTCATTCATCAATGAACATGAAAGCAACTCGTATCATAGTTTTTGAAGATTGTGAACATCGAAAGCACAACTGGTATGAACCCAATTCCACTCCATTGAGGAAACAGCAGGGAGGCTGTTTATCTGTGTTTATCGCGAGGTAGATAGAAGGAAGAGTTGGGTGTGTTGAAGCTTAAGTGTATGATAATTCACAAGCTCTGATGTAAGACAGCTTGAAAAAAATTCATAATCTACTTTTCCTAAAATCCCAACAAGTCCTACACCTCATCTCTATCAATACCAATACTTAAAAGATGAACCAGGCAGAAAAACAAAAGCATTAGAAGTAAATTACCTCTGGAGACCAAAATAAACTGCCTCAAAACTGAAGAATGAAGGCTAAAAGAACAGAGGAAATAAATACCCCTAAAATGAACTGAGAATAAGGAACAAAAGTAACTCCTTGATAGGCTACAATGTTTAAGTGGTGTTTCCTTCCAACAGGCAAAGACAAGTTCTATTGTTTTTTTGCCAAGTTCTTATAGTGTGGTGAATTCACAGTCTTCAAGTTGCAAATTGTGCTGGTATTAGTTCACTAAATTCTAGGATGGTTTCCTGAGCATGATGTGATGTGTTTTACTTCATTTCTGGGGGACCCTTAGCATCAGCTTCAGCCTCTTATCCTGTTGGTATTAGAGCTGCCCTCTTATTCTTGTTTATGTTCTGGCTCGCAGTGTCATGACTGTCCTGTGGAGACCTAAAGAAATACTAGAACATTCACGCTCAAGCCAAGGAATGTGTAATGCTATTAGGACAGAAGGTGAAAGCAATGAAGCAGCTGCATCCATGGACCACAAGACTTCCATTATTAAGTGAGTCATTTTCAAAAGACCTGAAGCAATGGGTATCTTCTTCCTGCAAAATTTCCTCACTAATGGATCCTTTGGTAAGATATTGAAAAATGTTATAGAATGCACAAAATCCCTGAAGATATCTGAGGAGAGAGGAACCACTGTCCATCCTCACTGTGCGGAATCTGTAAGCACTGTTACCTCCACTGCCAGAACTACCTTATGAGCATCCACCTCCAGAATATTCCAGAAGTGTTCACTCTCCTCATTGGACAGGTCTTGCTGGCTGGGAACATCACGAAGGTCAATGGACTGTTCAGGATTTTAACAAATAAATGGCAGGTTAGGTGGCCCTGAAAGAAGATGGCAAGAGAAACATTGCTCAGTTTTGCTATCCTTAGACTCTGTGTTATTCGGACTATAGAGGGCAGCCAAGAATTTGTGGCACCTGCGGAAATCCAAACATATGGTGGCCAATTGCAGTTCTATCATCGACAAGAATTTCAAGAGCAAAGTGATTAAGCATTAGTGAGTGTCCTTACTTCTTTATGATGGAGGGAAGGTAATGGATGAAGCAGCTGAAAATGGTTCGGTCTAGGTCAACAACCAAAGCATGGCTGAAATAATTGGCTTCTAATAACCATAACAATCTTTCTTATGCTATGTATGACTCCAGATAGTGATAAACTTTCCCTCTAATCCCTACTGACTTCAGTATTACTCAGTATGCTTGATGCTGGGAGAAACCAACTGAGCATTGGTTAGCAAGTTATTGGTGAGTAATTTCTTCTCAATAGCTTCCATATATTTTCCTCTAATCAACCTGTTCAGAGACGTTATTATTTCACAGCTCTAGAGTAGGCGGGGCTTGAACCTGGGACTCTTAGTCCAGAGGTAGTACAGCACCGCCAGAGCTCTTGCTTTCACCATTGTGAAAGAGCTGGAAGAGCGGTAATTGACCAGATTGATTTTCTCGCTTTTTTTGTGACCAGGACATATCTGGGAAATTTTCAACATTGTCATGCAAAACAGAAAAATGGAGCTGGAGAAACTTGACACCAAGTTTTCTTTTTGCTCTTTGTCCTCAGGTGCTGCAACACATTAGAATTAAATGGCTGGACTCAATAAAAGATACAATTATCATGCTTCTAATGTTTAACCATCCAAGCAAAATTATACATTGATCACATTATGTATCAAAGCTAATGTAGATTCAGTGTTAATTGAAAAGAAAGGATCCTTGTGAGGGAACACTGATGTGAAAGAAGTATTGTCACGTAGCATGGAAGAGACAGTTAACACATATTTTAAGTGTCTGTAATAAACGGGTACTAAGAAACAGCTTATAAAATTATAGGGAACTTATTTTGTCAAGAATTAGTAAACCATCCAATCACTGATTGCATCTGTAATTTAAAAGTTTGCTAAAAATGGTCCCAGAAAAACATAGTGTGTAATGGTTTTAATGTCACATCTGTCATGGTGTGAATTTTCCAAGTACTCAGCACAGCAAGTGCACATTAGAGATTGCTAACTAGTTGTTCAAAGAACTGAATACATGTCTCATTAGTACACCCTTCTGAAAAAGGATACTGTCTCTTCAATCTCCATTGCAAGAGGAAAAATTAACTCCTTCGGTGGCTATCAAAGTTGGGAAAGATATATAATGGGCAATATATCGGAAATTACCAGGTTCACATCATTGCTCAAAAGATAAAATAACTTATTCACTCTAGTTCTCAACAAACTATCAGTTAATCCATGAGACCGATATTGTCAACTAGTAACTATCTCGAAGTGCATTTTATCTAGTTTAAATAGGAACAAGCAATGATTATTTCTGAAAAAATCTCTCCATTTAATTTATAAATGAGTCAATTATCCAATGGACTTGAATCATCAACAACAGTTCAGAAGAATGAGAGGTGATTTTATTGAAGCATCACAGTGTGAGGGGGCTTGCCAGGGTAGAGATTAACAGGATGTTTCCCCTCATGGGGAATCAAGATTTAGGGGACACAGTTTCAGAACAAGCTCCTCCCATTTAAGATGGAGATGAGGAGAATTTTTTCTGTCAGAGGGTCATTTATCTTTTGAATTCTCTAACCTCGAGGAGTCAAGGAGGCTGGGTCATTGAATATATTCAAGGCTGACATGTCAGATTTTTAATCTTCAAGGGAGTGATGGATTATGGGAGCAGGCAGGAAATGGAGTTGAGGTCACAACCAGATCAGCTACGATCTTACTGAATGGTTGAGCAAGCCTGAGTGGTCTACTCCTATTCTGATTTCTTGCATGCAAGTGCAGAAAGCAATGAAGAAGGCAAATGAAACTAAAACAGAAATTGCTGGAAAAACTCAGCAGATCTGGCAGTATCTGTGGAGAGAAAACAGAGTCAATGTTTTGGATCTAGTGATTGTTTTTGAGAATGTTCTGGCCTTGGGCAGATCAGCAATGATCTTGTATAAACCCAGACAGGCTTGAGATGTTGAATGTCCAGCTCCCATCACCGAATCCCTTTTGATCTTATGCAGAAAACATTTACAAAGCTGGGTTTATTCATTGTGGGGACAAAATCTCTGGAAGAACAAGTGCTAAATAGCAGGAGTAGAAGAATTCTTTTCACATGTTTATTTAACCATAGAATACATTAATGCACAAGACTGAAGTCAACTCAATTTCTACATTCAGAGGAAAATAAATATGCAAGGAAGAGCAAAACCGTGAGATAAGTATAGAGAAGTGGGATTAAATTGGTATTGTTGAGACAGAAAAGGATGAATTAAAGTTGCCTTGCCTATGCAATACATTCCCCAGTTTTGTGAGAGTTCCAAAAACTAAACTCCATCTGCTCACAGCATTAATATAATTGCAGCAATACCTTTTTATAAATATGGCACTGGGAGCTATGGGATACTGCTAGCCAATGGTGACAGTTTTGATTTATATTTTGCCTTCACAGGTTTGTAAGTAGGTCACTTGTGACACTCACTTCATTTCTGGGTCAGTGAGGAATTTGCAAAAGCTCTAACTTCTGAGCGAGTGTAGTTTGTCTGTCCTGAGATAAGATCCAAACGTATATCTCTCATTCACACGCATGAAAAAAAGACACAACACCAGAGTCTAGATTTACAGCATTGAGGTGGGGAGTCAGGGTTTGTACGGTTCCTGGTTTTGTGCGATCACCTTGGCAGTAAGTGCCCACAAAGGCAGGATTTTGTGCCGAAGGATGGTTGCAGGTGGACCAGCCAATACAGGAAAAAAAAGGTCTGAGGTTGCAACCCCTGGTGGCTGAAGCAGGCTGTATAAACACCCTGCTCTGGGGCTGTGGGAGCTTGTCTCAATTTATTAAAAAAAAATCAAAAACAAAAACAATTATGAAGCCCTAAGTTCCTCATTCCCCAATATACACTCCATGGCCCAGTCATTCCATCTCATGCACTCTATCTCACACTATGTGCCCTCCTACCTCCATGGTGCCTCACACCACCTATGCTGGTCATCCCACCCTTGTCCCAATGTGGTCTGTTATGTCCCCTATGCCGCATTATTCCTCCAACCACTGCCCATGCCCCTCATGACACTTATGCCAAATTATGGCTCTTCCATTCCCACAATGCACTGTATACAACTAATATACCCTCCAGTGACAATATACCCTACAGTGTAACAAATACAGCTTCAAAGGCATTAATTACTATCCACTGTACGAAAACATTTATTTTTACTAAAAGCAAAGGGAACAGCAGAAACTGCAAACACTTGAATTAGCTTAACCTTATGTAAACAAACCTGTGAAATTGACAGCAGAAATCAGAGTCAGAGCTGTCAATCAGCAGGTATTTTCACAGAACAATGATGTCTCTGGCATTTCTTATGTTGACGCACTAAAGAGTGTGAATGATTAACACTTCTATTCTCTTGTAGCAAAAAGGAGTATTAACACGTTATTGTAACTTTCATTAGTTTTATTTCATTAGTGCATAGTGGGTCAATGGAGATGCTACAGCTTGATATAAAGGGAAATAAGAAGTCACAGGGACAGCTGGAGGCATGGTTTGCCAAAGGAGTCATAAGGAAGCCCTTTAGAATTTACCACTCAAATGATATGTTCTTGCTGACTATGGAGCAGGAGTATTTGAAATGCTGATCTGATACCGATGAGGGATGAAGAGCAGTAGGACATGCTTATCTCTGCCATGGAGCCTGGCTTGATCTGAGCTGTCCTCATGAATTGCCACAGATGTAGTGATAAGTTTTGTTTTTACCTTCACTAGGTTATTTATAAGCAATACTCATGTTGTTCTCATACATGGATGTAGGAAACACTGTATGAAAGATTCAATAGACTTTTTTTGCAAGCCCTGGTATCTGCAATTGTTTCAGTTAATTCAGTTGCAAACTATTCACACTTCACTCAACATGTAATGTTGCAAGTGGCCCCAGTAAGATGAAGACTAATACCTTTATACTATCAGGTCACATGCTACGAACTTATCTCGACGCCAACGGTCTTTTCGCAGCAGAGAGCGACGGGAGCTGGGCGGAAGTTCAGGCGGAGCGCAAAGCCTGTCGGGAAAGTAAGTGATTGCTATTAGAGTGGGTGAGTTCTAAACCCCAGGTCCTACAAAGTAGGGTCTCCCTCCCTCCCTCCTCCTCTAACCTAAATTAAGAGTCCACAGACTTGCCACAAAAAGAGGGTCTAAGAAGTTTGGATCGAAGAGTGAGGCTTCAGCTCAGGAATCTTTGACAAGGAGGTTGAGTGAAGTGATTACACCACAGTTGAAGAGGGTGAAGACATGACTGCCCAGCTGGTTCAGTGCACTACGTGCTTGATGTGGGAGGTCAACGACTCTGGTGTGTCTGGCTCGTATATGTGTGGAAAGTGTGTGCACATTCAGCAATTGACCGAGCATATTGCACTGCTGACGAAAGAACTCGAAGACCTTAGGCTCATCCGAGAAAACGAGATCTTTCTGGACAAGACCTTCAGCATGGTTATTACACCAATCATGCCAGAAGAGAGCAGAAGAGAGCAGATGATGAGGAAGGC
>NC_057719.1:37118286-37161356 GCF_004010195.1 Chiloscyllium plagiosum
GCAGGAAACATGTTTCTGCTGATGGGTGAGTGCCGAACCAGAGGACACAGCTTAAAAGTACGGGGTAGACCATTTAGGACAGATATGAGGAGAAACTTCTTCACCCAGAGAGTGGTGGCTGTGTGAATGCTCTGCCCCAGAGGGCAGTGGAGGGCCAGTCTCTGGATTCATTTAAGAAAGAGTTGGATAGAGCTCTCAAAGATAGTGGAATCAAGGGTTATGGAGATAAGGCAGGAAGAGGATACTGATTAGGAATGATCAGCCATGATCATATTGAATGGTGGTGCAGGCTCGAAGGGCTGAATGGCCTACTCCTGCACCTATTGTCTATTGTCTATTGATACAATGACGATATCAGAAGCATGTCTCTTCGTGGTTTATTGCGTACTAGCTGTGAGACATAACACACAGGATGTGGATTATGTGAACTAGCCTGCACCATTAAAAAACATGCTTGAAATTCAGAATTCCCAGGAATAGGATTGTGAATCCTGGATTTAGGACCACCTATCATTTTTAAAGGGCTGTGAAGTCAGCCTGACAAAGTAAATCAAGACCTTAAAAAAGCTATTTAAAGAAATACAGCAAAATGTTAATATTTGAACTTACTGATTTGTTTTAAACAACAGTTGTCTAACTAATTTATTTTAACCAATGACCAATCTTTTTTTGGTAATTATAGTGTTGGCAATGTGGTTATGCTATAGCGTTAATTGTGTGGCTCCATGGCAAAGTTGTTTTGAGAACATGGCATCGAGAGAGAAAAGTTGACCTCACTACAGTTCACTAAATCAAATTACCATTCATTAGAAAGGATCAAAATATATTGTTAACAAGTTATTGAAGGTCTTAATAATGATATTACACATAAAATGCAATGAAAGGCAATCCAACATGTGACAATAAACTCTCGTGCACCCAATCAAACATTTGGGCCATAATCAGATAGACTGAAGTCACATTTTCCATCCCTGTGCATTGCTATGTTCCTATGTAAACATTTCCTGCATATAATAACAATATAAATAAGCATAATTCTTACTGACTGGAATGCTTTTGGAATTATTAACATTCACATTGGAGTAAACAGCACTAACTAATTCAAGCAGCACAAATCTCTTCTGACACTTAGAGGACAGTGCTAAAAATGTTAATATATAGGAAGAAACAGCAGCAGCTTGTATAAAATATTAAGAGTGAAAACAAGTTTGATAATTCCACTTTTACTAAAAGAAAGTTGAAAATCCATTCATCAAAAGAGCAAATCACAACACTAGCACTTGGTACAGATGGGAACTCTCACTCTGCTGTGTCCCCTGTCCCAGCTGTACTGCTGCAGGGAAGTGCTGAGTCCCAGATGGTGATGGAGTATCAACTCTTTAGACTTAATGCAATAATACTTTTCAGTTTATGTTTGTTAAACCAAAGATGTAATGGCAGTAATTCAAACCTCTGCAAAACTTGTGCACTGTCACAATGGATTAGCAACTAGACAATGATTGCTGTTCAGCCAGAACCACATGGTAACTACAGCTCAACAATGTCCTCATGTTAAAAGACTCCATGCATAGATTCTTGCCAGGAACAAACTTCATTGTTTTGAGGAACTATTACACATACAAAGACAGAAAAGTGCACTTCAAGTGTGGCCTCAAAGTCTCACATGTTTGCAAAAAGACTTTCTTATTGTTATATTGCAACACCCTTGCAGCAAAGATTAATATAGTACTTGTCCTCCAAATTGTTTTGCTATATTTGTGTACAAGGACATGACTCAACATTTGTGATACTCAACATTTACTGGTCTCACAATTTAGAAAAAAATTATTCTGGTTTCCATCCTTCTTAAATAAGGGAAAATTGTTACATTATACTCCATATGCCACCTTATATAAACAGTCAATATCCCGTTGCAGTTTACTTACATCTCCTGCAGCTTAATCTTTCATCTAATTTTGTATCATCAGCAAAATTTAATATATTATGCTAAGTTTACTCAGCCAAGTGTTGTAGCATTTGTAGAGAGAAATCAGAGTTAATGTTTCGTGTTGAGTGACTGTTCCTCAGAACTCAAAACCCAGAGCCCAGTTCTGAGGAAGGGTCACTCGACCTGAAAAGTTAACTCTGATTTCTCTCTGTAGGTGCTGCTAGATCTGCTGAGCTTGTCCAGCAATTTCTATTTTTGTCTCTGATTTACAACATCTGCAGTTCTTTTTGGCTTTTATTCACTCAGCTAAGCCATTGTTGTCGATTTGCAAATACCTACACTTCCACTATTGATCGCTGTTGTACTCTCCTAGTTAAACCACACCATCATAAAATGTCCTGATTATTCATACTCTCTCCATTTTGTCCACTAATCAATCTCCAATCCATTCTCACATCTTTGCAAGCCTTTGCACCTTAACTATGATTCAACAAAATACCACACAGCACTGGCTTAATAACCTTCAAGCTGAGTTGTTATTTTTGCTTCTGTTAAAGATACTTATATACATTAAAATTAGAAAAGTTACTCAAATATTCATTGGACATTTGTAACCAAATCAATCCTTGATATTTTATATAATGTAACAGCTTAACTACTCTCCCAACATGAGGCTCAAAGCAGAGTCATCAGTAGATAATATTTACATTTTCGCTAGCTACAAGATCAGGGTCTAAGGAATACTGCTGGCCATTCACTATAATATCAGCTGCCCAAAACCTTTTGGGGATTTTGAACAGGAATTTGCTTGTATCAGGCATGTGATCCAGTGCTGCATTCTCTACAAGGCAATTGGGCTGGAGAAAATTACAGAAACAGAGAGAAGTAAGGCCACTGATTTATTTGAAAAGAGTATGAGAATAAATTAAGATGTTGCTTGACTGGAGCACAGAAATAATAGAAAAATTTGACTTGCAGGTGGTCAAGAGATGAGCAGCAAGATTTTAGATGAAGGCTATTGACCTAGTGTGGGAAAGTGGGACCAGAATATGTCGTAGAATATTTTTGGTGGTACATACCCAATATACAGAAGGGCCTCTTCTGTATTGTATGATTTTATGAATTCAGGGATACGCTAGAATATTTGAGTATGAGTGTAACAATTCACAGTATAAAGACAACAAAGTCAGAACGAGAATTTCAGTTGCAGACAAACTGAAGGGACGAGGCTGAATTCAGGCGATATTGCGGAAGTCGAAATAGGCACAAATACAAGGTCAGGAGTTCAAATCACGGTCAAGACTGACATCTTGAGAAGCTTAATCTCAGACTAGTGCCAGAGGAAAAGAAAAACAAAATACCACAGACGCAGAAAATTGAACTATAAACAGAAAATATTGGAAATGCTCAGCAGGTCAGCATTAACTCTTTTCCTCTCTACCTATGCTCCTAGACCTGCCAAGTGCTTCCAGCAATTTCCTAGTACTACCTTAGACTCTTAGTAATACTTATCCTCCGAGTAATACTCCCGCAATACCTTAGTACTGCCTTCTGTTTACTTATGAATAGTAAGTCATATTCAATGAATGATCTATCAGTAGGGAAATATTCATCTAACAGTGATTCAGTATATTATTAAATAGAATTAATGTTAGCTTCTAAATGTTCATCAGGCTAATTTTAATGAGTCAGAACAGAAACTGACAGCAGCAAAACTGTTGCCAGATACAAGGACAGATTAATATGTTCAACACAAACACTAGCTTAAGACTAGGTCAATATGTACCCAGAAAGAGAAAGAACTATTCTGGGCGACACGGTGGCTCAGTGGTTAGCACTGCTGCCTCACAGCTCCAGGGACCTGGGTTCGATTCTAGCCTCAGGTAACTGTCTGTGTGGAGTTTGCACATTCTCCCAGTGTCTGCATGGGTTTCCTCCCACAATCCAAAGATGTGCAGGTTGGTGAATTGGCCATGACAGTATTCAAGGATATGTAGGTTAGGTGCATTAGTTAGGGGAGGTGTAGGATAACAGGGTAGAGGCAAGCATCTGGATGGGTTACTCTTTGGAGGGTCGATATGGCCTTGTTGGGCCGAAGGGCCAGTTTCCACACTGTAGGGATTCTTTGATTCTATTCTGATGAAGTAAAACAGCCATGGGTGAGGTGAGAGATCACATAAATCCTCAGGAAATAATTTGAGTGCAAGGGATTATATAGATTCCGAGGAATAGCAGAAATATAAAGAAAAGCAAAGGAAAAATTAAAACAAAATCTTACAGCCCACATAATGTGATGATGCAAAATTATATGCCATTGGTAGTGGTGGTGCACCTGTCTACTGACTCCTGGAAACTTAATGAATGAATGGTCACTTAACAGCCACATTCCATTTCTGCTGAGACATTTCCCATGGGCTTGAGCTGGTTACCAGGCAGAGGAGGGTACTGATACTTTCATTCCAGAAGCAATACAGTAAAGACAACTAGTAATTTCTTTAAAGTGTCTGTCTGTGGAATTGTATTTCTATTTAAGAACATTTGAAATAACTCAGAAAGTTTACATAAAGGGATCAAGTGTACCTTTCTTGGATAATAGTAGTCTGTGTGACCTGGTGATACTTCACCTGGAAACACTACAAAATCGAATGATGCTAAGTAAAAAGCTGTGTAGTGAGCAGAAACAAAGGAGAGCCACAAACAGAGGAGCTGGACAATGAGGGAGGCCAGAACACTGATGCAAGCGTAAAAAGAAAACACGTAGGAGCAGACAGAAGAACATAGAACTCTTGTGAGAAGAAACAAATCACCCTCAAAAAGCATCTAAGTGAGCTTTCTCTTTGGCAGAAAAGGAAAAGGGGGCTCTAAGAAGTACTGAGCAAACTGGCTAAAATTATATTACATCTGGAAAGCTATGAGAGTATCTTGAAGATGCTAAGACCACAAACTGGTGTATTATTGATTGGGCACTTGAAAAACAACTGTGGAAAGCTACACAATCAGGAATATTGTGATGTGAGGGACAGTTGGTTCATAAATGTATGCCTTGTTGATATCGATTGTACCCATTAAATTCAAAATGAAATCTGTTGTTGGATAGTAGCAAGATGTGGAACATAATGTTTGACAAAAAAAGCTTAATGAATTTCTGGTTGAAGATAGGAGACTTCTAGAGTAGGTTGAATTCAAAAGACAAACAGATGAGCCACTATCTTATTGAATGATGAAACATGCTCAAGGGACTAAATGGTATATTTTTGTTCCTATTTCGTATGTTCATATGACGTCCCTCTAGGATCTGAGCTGGGCCATCAGCTATTCACTATATTTATGAAAAATCTATATATCTCCAAAATAATATGATGATTGATAGCATAGCATGACAAGTAGGCAGGAACAAAAATGTATAAAGAGACATTAATGCATTTAATGAGTGGGCAAAACTGTGGCAAATGGACTTCAACACAGGCATTTTGGACCTCGCAAAATCAATCCAAGTATTTTTTAAATTCTGAAAAATAAGATTTAGAGAGGTCCAAAGGGTGGATCATTTATCCAGATATCAGAAATGTAGTGGCTAGGTGCAAAACAAATCAAAAAGACTTTTGGAATGTTAGCCTTTAGAGCAAAGAAGTAGGATATAAAGAGGAAGAACATTTGTTGCAATTAAACCCTGATTAGACAACATCCAGACCACTGTGCACAGTTCCATACTACTCTTTATAAAGTATATTTAGCCTTAGAAAAGCAGCAATGCAGATTTTCCAGGATATCCCCAGGGATCCAAAGGTTGAACTATGAGGACAGACTACATATACTAGACTTGTATTCCTTAGAATGGAACTATAGAAAGGAACAATGTGATTTGATCAAAGTGTTTAAGAGTTCGAAAGGATTTGAATGGAGAAACTGCTTACACTGGCAGGAAAACTTAGAGCAAGGCAATATAACTTCATGTAAGGGCTGTAGACATGCAGACCTCTCACACAAACAACAATAGCCAGAAGTAATGTTATTGAAGTTAGTATTAATAGAGTTATACTGGCCAAGATCATTATTAGATATGGATGGAGCTAGCGTACCAATTTATCCAGATTTCACAGCATCATGTAAATCGATCAAGGGTTTAGTGGCTTGTTCCTGTTCCTGCAACCAACACATTGGCAACAAGCCACTTGCAGGAAGTGGGAGTCCAAAGATAGATAACTGAATTTTTGATTAGTAAATAAACACATTAGGCATGTGACCTCAATCCTAGCAATCATACGGTGTGGGAATATGATAAATGATGTGAAAAAGAAGCATCTCTTTATGTTAGTCAACAGTCTCAGCAATCATTCTGATGAGGTTCCAGAACTGTTGTGGCTGCTGGATAAAAAAACCTGGCAGCTGCACCAAGACATACCATTTCTGCTAAACATTTTCCAGAATTCTAGAGCTTGGTGTAAGAGAAGGACATCAGGTTATCTCAATAATTTGTGGTAGATGTTTGGTAAATCAGTATAGATGTCAAGGACTTATCTTGTGTCTAAGATGTTTTCTAATAAAATTAGTATGTTTGTCTAAAACTGTTATGCTTCCACTGCATTCCAGTCAAACAGTGATATCTGTTGAATAACATGTACCCACTCCACCACTCTGCTGTAGTCAATGCTGACAGCTCTATGTCCCAGTTTTAGATATATATAACAGGTTAGTAGATAATTTTACCACAAAGTGATTCCAGGCATGATAAATGGAGATATGGAATTTGAACAAATGCCAGTATTTTTTAATCAGTTGGCTCATATATCATTTCTGAGAGTCAGATTTTTTTTTAAGATGAAGACCTGCAATCTTTGAACTTTTTTTTATTCATTCTTGAGACACAGGCATCACTGACTGGGCCAGCATTTATTGCCCATCCCCAGTTGTCATTGACAAGGTGATGGTGAGCTGCATTCTTGAACTGCTGCAATCCATTTGTTATAGGGTCGTATTCACTGCTGCTGGGTATCTAGTGACTACAAGTGTTTTCAGTATTTTGCAAATATTTCAGAAGTTTGAGCAAAGGAAGGAAAATGTTAAGGTAGGTTGAAAGACAAGCCAGAAAAATGTGTTGCTGGAAAAGTGCAGCAGGTCAGGCAGCATCCAAGGAGCAGGAGAATCGACATTTCGGGCATAAGCCCTGAAGAAGGGCTTATGCCCGAAACGTCGATTCTTCTGCTCCTTGGATGCTGCCTGACCTGCTGCGCTTTACCAGCAACACATTTTTCAGCTCTGATCTCCAGCATCTGCAGTCCTCACTTTCTCCTGAAAGACAAGCCACAAAAACTCAAAGTAAATGGATGACTAACACTGTTAAAAATGCAGTGACTTAATTAGAAAAGCTGCCAGGAAATTGCAAGCCAAACGTGAGCGATGTCACAGTCTCCCTTATCAGTTTTGTGAGAGGGAAACTAAATTCACACTATGTTGAATGATGTTGGTACTAAGGAATAAAGTTTCTGGACATACAATTAAGATATACAATTAAGAGGTATTTTCCCCATTTTAGGCACTCAAATCAATATTAAAGCTCCAAGACTAGGTTCAGCTCAGCCACACTCCCTCCTAATCTGTACCAGCAAAATGATTTCTTACTTCGAAAAGGCATCTTATATGAAACAGGTGCAACATTTTTCACTTCCCCAGCCAGTTGTTATCTTTTGGCCTTACTGAGTGAGATTGCCAATTAGTGCTAAATCTAGAGCACACTGAGCTAAGACAAATGCCCACCAGAATGTGGATAAGGACCATCCAAAGCCATTTCAGATTTGACACTTAGTATCATCAGAAAGCTGACACTTCCATTCCATCACTCTGGGAAGGACTTGGAATTAGCTTCCAGGAAGTGTTCTCACAAATTGTAAACTGTTGCTAAGATCATACATAACCTCCAGCAAAATTTGTTTTAGTTTTAAAATGGTGAATAGCTGCATCAATAACTGATAATATTCCAAAGCAAATACAATAATCCCAAGTTAACAAAATACTGAAAGAAGGCCAGAATTTGACTAGCTTCGGTATGGGGTACACCACTAGCATTAACCTAATTGACCCCCTATGCATTTCTAGCATTTGCACATAACTTTTATCTTATTCAAAGCATTTCCATTCTTTGTGCTTCGTTGTCTCCAGTCAGATCCACTCCAACAACGCCAACTTTCATACCAGAAATTTCAACATGTCCTCCTTTCTCTTCAACTTACTGTTCAACCTCACTGTGATTGACAAGGGATTCAAATGTGTGACCCTACTTCCTGTATTTTGATCTCATCCCTTTCTTTCCCTCTCAGAACCATGACAGGGTTCAAACTGTCTTCAACTCCCACTTCACCAGACTTCACATTCAACAGATTTGTCATTTCTGATACTTTTAGCACAAAGCCTCCAAATACAACTACCCATTCCTTCCCAGAATTCTTCCCACACCTTCCCTTCCTTTTTTCTATTTTCCTTAGACAGTCCAACGTCCCAAACACACCCTCAGGGTGAAAGAGTTGATTTACTTCTTTGAATTTAATTGTTGCCACTCACAATATAGACCAAAAACAGATGATCTGACTTCTATAAAAACTGGAGTTCATCTCACAAGCATGATCCCTCAGTCAGTCACCTGCCATTGTAATACTCCATCCCATTCCCAACTTGACCTCTGACTTCAGCCTCTAAAGCTCTTCTAATGATGTTCACCTCAAGCTCATGGAAGATACTCTGTCTCTCCATTAGTCAATTTACAGCCTTCCGGAGTCAACATTAGAGTATAATCATTGTTCTTATTTCCCCGAAAGCAGATGTTGATAAAAAGTTCTGTTTTACATCTCTTAGACCCATCTTTTGGTTTTTAACTTAACCATTGCCAACCTCTTTTACCTTACACTTTAATCCCTGCTCTAATTTAATCACTGGACTAGCAATGTTTAGCAATATCCATTCTATCACAGCCCTTTCTGATACCTTAGGCACCCACTTACCTCCTTTCACTCTTTGCCTGTTAAGTTTTCTGACCAGTTCTACTTCTGATGGAAGGTCATTGGCCTGACACCATAATGGTTTCTCTTCCCAGAGACATGAGCTGACTTGAAAAGAAAGCTAACTAAGATGCACAAAGGCATCCCACACAGATACAAATGTGTCTTTGAGACCATGAATGACAGTGGTTACCTGATGGTCATTTGTCCAACTTTTTATTACAGTATTTTTAAAAAAAAATTGAATTAACATTTCAAAAATGTGCAGGTTAGGCGGATTGGCCATGCTAAATTGTCCATAGTGTCCACAAGTTTGCAAGCTAGGTGAATCAGGGATGGGAAATGCAGGGTTACAAGGACAGGGGTGGGGGTGAGGATACTCTTTGGTAGGGCAACATGGACTTGACAAGCTGAATGGCATGCTTCTATTATGCTGTGATCCATCATAATGGGATTCAACCCCATGTTTAAACATTGCTAGTCCAGTGACATTACCACTAAACCACCACCTCTCCTTATCTGCAGCTGGGGATATTTCGCTTTAATTCTCTTGGACATTTACTTTTTCATGATTGTGGCAAGAGACAGTGGTAATGGGATGAGAGGCTCAAAGGTTTCTAGCAAAGTCCAGATTAAGTTTTGTCTAATTTTTAATGAGAACACATACTATCCCAGGTAACTGAGGGAAGAAAGAGAGGAAACAGCTGGGGCCTTAATAGATACCTTTGCAGCATCTTTGAACATGAGTGAGGTCCTGGAGGACTGGAGAATCGCTAATGTTGCCCCCTTGTTTAAGAAGGGTAACAGAGATAATCCAGGTAATTATAGAAGACTGAGCCTCTCGTCAGTGGTGGGGAAGCTGCTGGAGAAGATACTGAGGGATAGGATCTATTTACATTTGGAAGAAAATGGGCTTATCAGTGATAGGCAGCATGGTTTTGCGCAGGGAGGGTCAGGTTTTACCAACAATAGAATTCTTTGAGGAAGTGACAAAGTTGATTGATGAGGGAAGGGCTGTAAAAGTAATTTCCATGGATTTCAGTAAGGTGTTTGATAAGGTTCCGCATGGTAGGCTGATGGAGAAAGTGAAGTTGCATGGGGTCCAGGGTGTACTCGCCAGATGGATAGAGAACTGGCTGGGCAGCAGGAGACAGAGAGTAATAGTGGGAGGGAGTTTCTCAAAATGAAGAACTGTGACCAGAGGTGTTCCACAGGGATCCGTGCTGGGACCACTGGTGTTTGTGATATACATAAATGGAAGCTATAGGTGGTCTGATTAGCAAGTTTGCAGATGATATTAAGATTGGTGGAGTAGCAGATAGTGAAGGGGATTGTCAGAGAATACAGCAGAATATAGATAGATTGGGGAGTTGGGCGGAAAACTGGCAATGGAGTTCAATCCAGGCAAATGCGAGATGATATATTTTGGAAGATCCAATTCAAGAGTGAACTACATGATAAATGGAAAATCCCTGGGGAAAATTGATGTACAGAGAGATCTGGGTGTTCAGATCCATTATACCCTAAAGGTGGCAACGCAGGTCGATAGAGTGGTCAAGAAGGCATTGGCATGCTTTCCTTCATCAGATGGGGTATTGAGTCCAAGAGTTAGCAGTTGTACAGGACTTTGGTTCAGCTATATTTGGAATACTGCATACAGCTCTGGTCGCCACATTACCAAAAGGATGTGGATGCTTTGGAGAGGGTGCAGAGGAGGTTCACCAGGATGTTGTCTGTTTTGGAGAGCACTAGCTATGAAGAGAGGTTGAGTAAATTAGGATTATTTTCATTAGAAAGACAGAGGTTGAGGAGGGACCTGATTGAGGTCTTCAAAACCATGAGAGGTATAGACAGGGTGGATAGCAAAAAGCTTTTTTACCCCAGAGAAGGGGACTCAATTACTAAGGGGTCATGAGTTCAAGGTGAGAGGAGAAAAGTTTAAGGGACATATGCATGGAAAGTTCTTTACGTCGAGGGTAGTGGGTGCCTGGAACACGTTGCCAGTGGAAGTGGTAGAGTGGGCACGATAGTATCACTCAAGATGCATCTAGACAGATATATAAATGGGCAAAGAGCAGAGGGATATAGATCCTTGGAAAATAGGCGACAGGTTTAGATAGAGGATCTGGATCAGCACAGGCTTGGAGGGCTGAAAGGCCTGTTCCTGTGCTGTAATTTTCTTTGTTCTTTATTAACTTGTTTGATTGCACAGTCACTTCAGAGCACAGTCACCTCAGAGCAGCTTCAAAGCTTATTTCTGAATGCTTTTTAGTTTGTTCACATTCTCTTTGGCAAGTTCAGTTTTCCAGACCAGAGCTGCATATTCACCAATGGATCTTAAGTAATTTAAACACAGTGGTGAGTAGGTCAGTTTGAGACATATTGTGGTGTACATAAGATATTAAATCTTCCACCTTTTCTTTTAAGCATTTCAATTACTTGTAATATTATTTGAGACTTTGAATGCAAATTCTTAATAATTGAATGCTTGTTGAATAATCACAGCATCAAAGATTAGTCATTCGAATTGCCCAAGAAATTTCTGGAATGGTTATATGACCGACAAACATTTTAAAATACTCAGAATTTACAGTATTAAAAACTGCATATTCACCTCAAGCCGTCTTTACAAAAGGGGCAGCACAGTGGCTCAGTGGTTAGCACTGCTTCCTAACAGTGCCAGAGAACCCGGGTTTGATTCCAGCTTTGGGCGATTGTTTGTGTGGAATTTACACATTCTCCCAGTGTCTGTGTGGGTTTCCTCCAGGTGCTCCGGTTTCCTCCCACAATCCAAAGATGTGTTGGTTAGGTGAATTGGCTGGGCTAAATTGCCCGTTATGTTCAGAGATGTGTAGGTTAGGTGCATTAGTCAAGGGTAAATGTAGAGTAATAGGGTAGAGAATGGGTCTAGATAGGTTACCCTTTGGAGGGTCAGTATGGACTTGTTGGGCCAAATGGCCTGTTTCTACACTGTAGCGATTCTATGATCTATGATTATACTTCACTTGAGGATTTTGACATCCTTCTTCATTTTACTCTATCAGCATAAACCACTATCCCTTTCACCCTGACTGGTTTATCTAACTTCCCCTTAGATGCATCTAATCTATTCACCTCAGTTTCTTCCACTGACGGTGAGTTCTAGATTCTCATCACCCTCTGGTCAAAAGAAGTTCCTTCTTAAGTTGCTATATGACTTCTTAGTGACAATCTTGTACAGATAACTTCTAGCTTTGCTCTTCCCCACAAGTGGAAACAGGACATTTGTGTCTACCCTATCAAACCCTTTCATAATTGAAAAACCTCAATTAGCTTACTCTCAGTTTTCTCTCTTCAAGAGAAATGAGAGATTGCACTTGTTCCTCTTTTCCCAATGCATGTTACTGACAGATCTGAAAATGGCAATTTAAAGGAAAATTACATTTGCAACAAGTCATCCTGAAGAAGGGCCCTGCCCGAAACCTCAACTCTCTTGTTCCTCGGATGCTATCTGACCTGCTGTGCTTTTTCCAGCACCACAGTTTATCCACTCTTAATGAACTTGATGTCAATATATGACCAACGGGTTGCAACCAACCATGTTTCCTGACTCCTGAATGGCTGTGGGGATCAGAGACTACGTATAAAAGTGCAGCCCCATTTGTCTTCCTTTTGGTCCTCCTGACAGGGATTACTCAATGTCAAGAGCTGAAAATTCAGCCCACGTGTTCTGATCTTCCAGCAATCAATTTCATCCAAGATTTTCTGTTAAACTGATTAGAATACAGCACAGTGAGCTGAGCAACAACTCAGAAATTGCACTAAGTCCAATGGACATCAAAGTTGCCAAGGGCAGAAAGAAAAAATAATTAACATTTCATAGGTTGTGTTCCTTTATCTTTAAGTGTTTTTAATTTTGGAGATTAGCACCTTTTTGAATTGTTTATTTAATAATTGCCCCTAAAACTCTTTGTGACTCCTACCCATACTTAATTACGGACCTCAATATCAACAAGTTCAATAAATAGAGGCCTTGAATTTGCTTAAAACCTGTCTCACAACTTCATTTGGCACTGAAGACTTTCCTTTGTCTGTAGTGAAAATGAGAGAAATAAGATGATGATGAATATATGATTATATTCAATAGTTAACTTTGATAAAAGCAACATATTTATTGAATGGAGTTCTTTTTTTTTACTGATTTCAACTGCTCCACAACTATTTTGTAATGTTCCAAGTACCTGAGGTGATCATAATAATAACTTGATAGCAGTGATGAATTTAATGAGGACCAAAATCATGATACTGCAAAATGACTGCAAAAGACACCCATGCCATAACTTCTTGCGACATGTGCAAAACAATAATCTAATGACATAATTGTGTCATGAATGCAGCATAACTCTTCAGCTTGTTCCAACGCATCATAATCACTACAATAAGGGACTCAGCAACATAAAAACTGTACTCTGTGGCATTTCAGCAGAGTGTGGAGTGAGGATTCAGATCTTGTATAATTGCAGTGACTTTGTTCTAAGGAACAGTATTTTTATATCTATCAGATACTTCGGAAAGTAAAGGGCGACAGACAAGAGGTTCTGTGATTCAAATAGTCCTGAAAGATTTCTTTTTCCATTTCCTCATGGTGTGCTTCAGAAACTCTGTCTTCTTAATGATTTGGAGGTGCCAGTGCTGGACTGGGGTGTACAAATCATACAACACCAGGTTATAGTCCAACAGGTTTATTTGGAAGCACTAGCTTTCAGAGCGCTGCTCTTTCATCAGGTCCTCACAATTTCCTGTTGAAGGAGCAGCACTCCAAAAGCTAGTGCCTCCAAATAAACCTGTTGGACTACAACCTGGTGTTGTGTGATTTTTAACTCTGTCTTCTTAACACTCATTTCCCACCATTAAACTAACATAACCTGGTAAAATATATCAAGCTTGTAAAACTTGCAAAATCCATTTAAAGAAAAATGAGTTGAAAGCATCCTAAGTCCCTTGAAAATTGACCCCAGAATTCGGCTGCTCTCTTTGAGGATTTAAGGCCATATTTTCATTATATACATTGTATAATGAAGCTCTAATCCTTATCAGCATTGCACAAAATCATTGAAGGATAGGCAGAAGGGAGAATGTAATCCAGCTTGTCATCCCTGTCCTGATTCTTTGAAAGAATTGGTCCCATTCCCTTATTTTTGCTCACAGTTGAAAACTTCTTCCAAATGTAACCAAGTGCTAAGATGCACCAGTTAAAAGGTCAGCCTTGTGTTCCTGTGTCTTTTTTTCCCTAGTTAGTTATTTTCAGTTTAGGCCTTTTAGCCTTCACCCCCTTACACCACACCACACCACACCACCACCCCTCCCATATTTGCTCTGTCCACAGCCCCACTTACGCTCCATTGCCCTCTCCATCCAGCTCCATGGTTCTCCATACCCTCCATGACAACTCATATCTTCCCAGCCACCCCAAATAGTTTATTATACCCACCATGCCAACTCATGGTACTTCCATGCCCATTCACCCATTATACACTCTGTACAGAACCAATAAGTACTATAGTAACAATGACTTGTAGAGAACAGAAGCTGTAAGCACTTGACACATCTTTATCTTGTGCAAATAAAGATTGCACCATTCACAAAGAGGTCACAGAAGGAAAACAGCCTTTTGTAACACCATACTGCTGTCAATCAAGCAAAGTTTTCACATTTTTTATGCCGTGTCAACAACGTTGATCCTTTAATGAGAGTCTGGGTTTTCAGAAGTTTTCCTGATACCCCACAACAGAGCTGTCAATCTCAAAAGTGCAACATTCAGCACTGCTCCCTCCACCCTTGTCCTACACCATTGAAAACGAGGTTTTGTGGATAGGGCAGATATTCTGGAAAACTTCTGGCACTCTGAAAATCCAGAACATTATTCCTTTCCACAGATTCTGCCTTTGTCACTGAGCACTATAAATATTCTCTTTTTAGTATAACTGGTTATAAAACTCAACAGCATACCATGAAAGAGAAGGACACAAATCAGAACCAAACCATTATATGTCAATCTGCCTGCAATTCTAACATTAAAGACACTTCCGTTTTAAAGATCTTTATGTCTTACTCAGAAGAAAATATATTTTCATTTATGTCATGAGCCCATGTTCACTTCACAAAGGACTTTATAGGGAGAATGAAGACATTAAGTTTGCATTTTTTCAGGCTCGATTAAACTAAAGCACTGTCCCATACCAAAATATCATGAAGACTATTGTCAAGTTAATTAATAACGTATCAATTAATATTAATTCACACAATTGTATCTATCTCTTGTCTTTGATTTTAGCAAGCCAACAACAAAAATAGCACGAAACATCATGAAACACAATGTTAGCAGATGCAACTGCTGAATTTAACAAATGCATGAAGGTTTGTGCTCTCTGGGAACAGTGTCATTATATTAAACAAGACCGAAGGAAACCACACCATTGTGGTTGGGTTATGTGCACAGCAAATTGTCGAAAGTACAACGAATGCAACATTTTTGAGATCTGCAGAAAGCCAACACGGAAATGTTACTTGAATCTCACTAGACGCAACGGTGAATGGGAAATGTACTTGATTTCTCACAGACCTAGATTGAAATATTGAAACATGAATTGTTGTATTACAGGAAACTTTTAATGAAACACCACTTAAAATCAGAGCAGAATGGAACTCCCCAAATAAATGTGTAACAGAATAGCAAACCATTTGGGCAAGGAAACATAATATTGACATATGTCAATATATAGGGGATGGCAAACATTACATATTTACAGGAAAAACAGAGTCACACATATACACACAACCAAGAGAATTAAATGTCCTCCATCCCTGGCAATGAGTTTGGTAATGGTGGTGGTAGTGATGCATTTAATCACATGGAAGGGTGATGAGTGGTACCCTGCTATCTTCCAACTCTATTAAGGCTATGGAAAGTAAGTTCTGCAGATGGCCCTGGGGACCGGGGTTCCTCATTGATATGCACACAGTGCCTGATTAATGGCCTGGCATCATGAAGTGGGGGCCTTTAACAGCTATTCCCTTCCTCAGTTCAGAGCTAAGGTCCAAAGAAGAGTCACTGGACTCGAACGGTTAACGTTGTTTTCTCTTCACTGAGTTTCTCCAAGAATTTCAGTTTTTGTTTCAGATCTCCCGAGTTTGCAGTTCTTTGCTCTATTTTAGAAATTACCTGTATGTGGACAGTTCAAACTTTGGGAAAACTTCCATTGGAGAAATGAAGGCAAGAATATTTAATAAAGAATTTTTAAATTCTAAGTGGTGTTAACAGATTAAATATGATTCAGTGAATATTAGAGTCATAGAGATGTCCAGCATGAAAACAGACCCTTCGGTCCAACTCGTCCATGCTGACCAGATATCCCAACCCAGTCTAGTCCTACCTGCCAGCACCCGGTCCATATCCCTCCAAACCCTTCCTATTCATATACCCATCCAAATGCCTCTTAAATGTTGCAATTGAACCAGCCTCCACCACTTTCTCTAGCAGCTCATTCCATACACGTACCACCCTCTGTGTGAAAAAGTTGCCCTTTAAGTCTCTTTTATATCTTTCTCCTCTCACTCTAAACCTATGCCCTCTAGTTCTGAAATCCTCCACCCCAGGGAAAAGACTTTGTCTATTTACCCTATCCATACCCCTCATGATTTTGTAAACCTCTAAAAGGTCATCCCTCAGCCTCTGACACACCATGGAAAACACTCCCAGCCCGTTCAGCCTCTCCCTATAGCTCACATTCTCCAACCCTGGCAACACCCTTGAAAAATCTTTTCTAAAGCCTTTCCAGTTTCACAACATCTTTCTGATAGGAAGGTGACCGGAATTGCACGCAATATTCCAACAGTGGCCTAACCAATGTCCTGTACAGCTGCAACATGACCTCCCAACTCCTGTACTCAATACTCTCGCCAATAAAGGAAAGCATACCAAATGCCTTCTTCACTATCCTATCTACCTGTGACTCCATTTTCAAGGAGCTATGAACCTGCACTCCAAGGTCTCTTTGTTCAGCAACATTCCCGAGGACCTTACCATTTTAAGTGCATAAGTCCTGCTAAGATTTGCTTTTCCAAAATACAGCACCTCACATTTATCTAAATTAAACTTGATCTGCCACTTCTTAGCCCATTGGCCCATCTAATCAAGATCCTGTTGTAATCTGAGATAACTTTCTTCGCCACCCACTACAATTTTGGAGTCATGTGCAAACTTATTAACTATACCTCTTATGCTCACATTCAATTTAACAAGGATTAATTAATTTGATATTTTCACCAAGTCTATAGAGAGAAGCTAGAAGTAATATCACCATGGAGAAAGTTAATAGAGCCTGCAGAAAGTGGACAGATACTTGAAACAGAAGAGAATTTGTGGCAATGGTAGAAGTACAACAATGAGATTAGTTGTAGGCTGTTCTAAAATAAGCATCAGCGCAAACACAATATGCATAATGTGTGTGTGAGAGAGGAGTTCTTCTATGCTAAGTGTCTGGTGTAGTGATTGTAACAAGGTCAGCCAGGTGGACCTCAGAATGAGTTCTCCGATTGTGGCTATTAACCTGGTCCAATTAAGGAGCCCTGGCTCACAGATATAAACAGGAGTGTCAGAGGTTCTATTCAATCTGAGAGCTGGCTCTGAGGGAGATGGATCAGTGTCAAGGACTCTCCATGTGTAAATAAGCAGTGACTTGGTGACAGGATACTGGTCTCTTATTTCACCTGCATGAACAAATCATAATATTCTGCAGGAAAAATTCCCTAATCTTGACATGCACATATTTAAATCAAATTAAGCTATGTCTGTCTCAGCAATTTTACTGATTGGCCATTTTTATAACAAAAAAAGGGAGACCATCCTCAACTATCTGTTCATGTTCTCAAAATTGAATAATTTTCATGAAAAAGTGAAACCTTGGTGGACGTCTCCAATTTTGAATCTCTCCTCTGCTCTTTAGGTTACCTGTACTAAGCAGTAACTGGAGAACAGTTCTCTGAAGTATAACTTTAATTTGCTGGTTCACAAGTGTGTGTTGTGGTCCGGAGATCACTCGACTGCTGCAGTTCTGTTCCTCTGCTTCACAGAGGATGCACTTGCAAATCTTTTTTCGTTTCTAGTCAGAGAGCCAGAGTAGACATAATGAGCCATATAGCTGCCTTCTGCATTGTAACTTTTCTGTAAATATGCCCTTCTGTGGTTACTCCAAAAACCTATAATTTATATGCTTGTGATAAAATAAATGGGCCAGGGTTTATAAATCCTGGATAACACTGAAACCTGTGATCTCATCTTTGCTGATACTTTGATACATTCGGTTCAAATCCCACATGATAGCTGGTGAAAGTTGAATTCAGTTATCAAATTTGGAATAAAGAGTTAATCTCAGTGGTGGGGATTACATTCACAATCATCAGTTGTCGTAAAACCCATTAATGTTCTTTAATGAATGAAACCTGTTGTCCTAACTTGGTCTGACCTAACTGTAATTTCAAATCCACAGCAACATAGTTAACTCTTAACTAGTTTCTGAAATGGCCTAGCAAGAAACTCAGTTAAATGGCAATTAAGGGTGGGCTGGCTTTGCTAGTGATGCCCACATCCCATGAAATAATAGACATTGATAAACTGGTATAAAATAAAACTTCCCAACATGCTGCATGCATTATGTAACCTAACTTCCAAGAATCCACCAGCATTGAACCAACTCTATTGACGTTTTATTTTCGCTTTCACCCCATTACTAAAATATAGATTTCATAAAAGTTGGAAGTAAATTTTCCAAAATTTCTCTAACATGATGTTTAAATTAGTTACTCTCTTAAAATAGTGCAAGCATGTATTGTTGAATGCGATGGGCATACACAACGAATGAGAGGAGAAATAGGCAGAATAAACATTGAGAAAAATGGCAGCCTTTCCCCCTGTGTTTTATACATCTCTGCTTAGTTCATGGGAGTAATCAACAAACCTCTCCAAATAGACTTTATATTTAATATTTCCTGGAGGATTTAATTTTTGAAGTTTTGGAGAAACATTTAGAGTGATTTCCTTCATTTGAAAAAGAAAGCTCATTGAAAGGTCACTGTGGACACTAGGGTTTTATTTACCTGTTTTCTTAGAAATCAAATGACCAATGTTAAATGCTTACTGGGGCTTTTGAACAGTGACTAGACTTTGAGAGGTTCTTGTTTTATCCTATCTCTAATTGGTGACAAAAGGCCTGCACAGCTGGTCTCTCCTATTTCTGAAAGGCCCTTGTTGTTGAGTTCAGGGTGAAACTTACTTGTTCGTCTGAAAGAGTGACTGAAGGAACATCTCAATTTCCTGAGCAAGCTGTGTCTGTGAAGAGCGCACATAGTACTGTGCATGATCAGCAACTGGACCACTTATGTCAGAACATCACACCAATAAACATCAGAACAATCTTTATCCTTTTGTTTTCAAGGGTAAGCCATCGGCGAACCTGATTTTTTTTCTGACAGCCAATCTTTGTAGAGCAATGCATTTAACTTCTCTTTTCCTGAGGAGTATGTGCATTTGTCGGTGTGTTGGAGGTACTCAGAGGAATATGCATTTGTAGTCAAATGATTATCTTTGGTATTGCATAGTTTTGAATAAAATTTATATCACGTTGATAAATGATGGTGTTTATTAGAAAGTTTGGTTGGTAGCCCTCTTTATTTAAAAGCTGATATGAATAAGGAGCTTAACTGGCCATCTTGGAATCAGGGAGAACTATTTTTATGTTATGTTGGCCCTATGGAGGATCTGGGTAACAGTGCACCATTCCAGTTTCAGTCATAACTTAGTCATATTGGAAGGGCAGATAAGGAGGGAAAGAATGGGATAGAAGCGAAATGGAAGGAAAAGCAGCAATTTCCTGCTTATTCTGATTTGATTTCTTTATTAAAAGAAGTTAAGTTGTATTTTTTGATTTTCTTCCAGTGATTATATTGCCATTGGTGGACATGCATGTTAATGGGGCTCAAAATCCTCAGTTATACTGTGTTGATATGGAACAGGCTTGAGGCAGAGAGGCACAACATTCCATTAGATAGAGGATATTTAAAATGTAAATTTGGAATCATGGTTTTCTGAGTTCTTGCACAATAAAATGTCAGATTTTCTGTTAAGTATTATTATTAAAATCTCTGCTACCTGATATGGGCTTTTCTACTTCTTTGATAAAGTTCAAGAGTTCACTGAGAATAGCAGTTTGCTATTGGCAACCTCCAAACAATTAGTGAGTAATCTTTCTAAGCTGTTCACTTAACATGTGTGAACCTCAGAACAACGTATTGGTAACAACTGTGACCCACAAATATAAATTGCTTAGTGCAAAAGTTAACCACTTTACAGTTAAAGAGTTCTTGAGAGCTATAGAGATGTACAGCATAGAAACAGACCCTTCGATTCAACTCATCCATGTCGATTAGATATCCTAAACTGATCTCGTCCCATTTTGCCAGCACTTGTCTCATATCCCGATAAACCCTTCCTATTCACATGCCAATTCAAATGCCTTTTAAATGTTACATTGTATCAGCCTCTACCAATTCCTCTGGCAGTTCATTCCATACACAAACCACCCTGTTTGTGAAAAATATGCCCCTTATGCCCCTTTTAAATCTTTCCCGTTTCATCTTAAATGTATGCCCTCTAATTTTGGAGTCCCATATCCTGGGTAAAAGAACTTGGCTATCCACCCTATTGAGTATAACCAGGGTGGGAGGTGTCTTTAATTATTGGTTGCTTTCTCAAGGCAGCAGGAAGGATAGATGGAATCAATGGATGGAAGGCTGATTTGCGTTATAGACTGCAACATAATCAAAGATCCTTCCACTATGGATATAATCTCTTTCACCCCTTTCCATCAGGCCGAAGATATAAAAGTTTGAATACACACACACACATGAACAGATTCAAGAACAGCTTACTCCCTACTGTTATCAGACTTTTGAATGGATCTCTTAAATGTCGTGGTCTGTTCTGTTACCCTGATGCACTTATAAGGTATGATCTGCCTGTCAAGCACGTAAGACAACACTTTTCACAACACAGGACCCTATTCTAAGCAAGCATATATTGTACATTTTTATTGAGAAAGGGTTATGGAGACGACTGACATTTTTTTTGCTGCATTCCCCATGGCAACACCTTGACTAATCAGAGTCTACCTACCTGGTCTGCAGTTGATCCGTTAGCTAAGATTGACAACTAACAGATCCTGCTGCAACTCCATGCAAACCAATCAACAACAGTGTCTTGGTGTGTAATTGTGTGCCCTTTCAAAATTTGGTTTTGTGCATCTGAGACCTGATTAGTTCAAGGCAGTACAGCTTCAACTTCATGTCTCTTTTTAGCGACATTTAGATTCTATTCTACCAACCAATTACTAATGGCTAGTTGTTCTGCAAAAAAGCTATGATTTGATACCTTCCGGATAATGCCAACAGAAAATTTCTTACTGGAAGAGAGAGTTAGTTCAGCATTTTGTTGGAAGTTATTAGTCTGAAAGGTTCTTACAAAATCACAGATGCCATTTTAAAAATTTGAGTTGTAAATCTTAGTCGTCACTTTTGTAGCAAGTCAGTCAAGTCTATGACGTGCTGCTGACAGCCAGATAACATACAGTGGCGGACAACCCAAACATGTGAAAATGTTATCTAATCAATTTTCCATGTTCATAATAACCAGCAAAATAACCCCTTTTCTGTACTGATACTGAATTAGTCACAGAGCTTTGTGCTACACTTTTTCTTTAGTAAAAGCATTGAAGCTACTTTAGGTCAACAAACTCGCTGTTACAGTCTTAATTCCCAAGCCACAAGGTTTTTCACAAAACAAGTCATCAAGCTAATGCTTTCTTTTTTTCACAATCACATTAACTCAATAAGTTGAAATGCTAATTTACTGTGATTTACATTGAGCAATATTAAACATTGCTAAAAAAAAGATATCAAAGCTTTTTATCTTACACTCATCAGAACTAGGATGGAAGAAACAGATTTGGAAAACAATGAGCAACAAACAAATTACTTGCTCCTTGCATATTCTGGAAGAAAGAACAGAAATACAATAAATAAAAAGAAATTGGAAATGATGAAGATGATAAATAAATATTTGCAGACTTCAGAATGCACAAAGCTTTTTATTCTTCTTAGGTACATGTGACTACAGTAAATCAAATCAAAGCAAATATGTCATCAGATGAAAATAGAGAAGATCGCTGAATATTTCAGAGGAACAGTCTCCACAGAAACCTTAGCCTACTCGTGGATATGCTGGCTAAATCCCTTCAGGTTGCTATATCACAATTTTCTTTTACATTCAATTGTCTACAGAGAATAAATGGAAAAGATGAACTGGAGAAGACAAACTGGTCCTTTGATTTTGTCCTATTCAGCCTTAATGCAACTGGACAAGACAATCACAATGCTTCACATACCCTCCAGGACAGGCAAAAAAAAAACCTAGACTTTAAGAAAACTCTCAACCAATTACAGGGAAAAGAATCACAAGAAATTACTCACCATTACCTTTGGTAAGTGAAAATGAAATCCTTGAGATAACAATAACCACATTATCCTACAGATTTCTTGTACACAAGATAAGAAATACCTCCAGGATGGTTGCATGAAGTTATTTTGTGACTCATGAACTATGGAAATAAACAGCTACATTCCATACCTGAATCTACGTTAGCTGATGTTTTTTAGGTAAAATCTGTGTGAAGCATAAACAGTCTAACAGTCCATCAAGAAAACTGAGTTGCAGGTACAAGTTTGGACAAGGAAAGGAAGAATGAATAAAATTTACACTAAGCCTAAACCTGCCCCAAGACAGTGACAATTTCTGAAATTATATTAAGTTATATTATATTATGTTAATTGTTAGAAAATATAATATGACTCTGTATTATTTCATAAGCTTTAGAAGTTGCTGACATGGCCAACACTTGTTGCTCATTTCTAAGTGCCCTGGAGAAGGTGGTGAACCACCTTCTTAGATTGCTGTAGTTAATCTGATGCAGATACACTCACAACATTGTTAGGAATGGAATTCCAGGATGTGGATCCAGTGACAGTGAAAGAATTGCATTATAGTTCAAAATCAGGTCGGTGTGTAGCTTGAAGAGCAATTTACAGGTGGTGCCATTCTTATACATCTATCGTGCTTGCTCTTCTAGGTGTTAGAGCTTACAGTTTTGAAGACACTGTTGAAACAAGCTTGGCAAGTTGCTGCAGTACATTTAGTAAATGGCACAACAATGATGACGGAATGAAGGTTTACACTGGTGAATGGGGTACTGATCAAATGAGTTGCTTTGTCTTAGATGATGTCAAGCTTCTTAAGTGTTGTTGGAAACAGACTCATGCAGGTATTCCAACACATTGCTGACTCCAGCAAACAAACGCACAAAAGGAGCAGCAAGGAGCCACAGAGAGGCTAGGAATCTATATAATCGTCAACGTATGCCAGACAAACCAATTATCCAGCAATAATGTGGAAGACACGTTCATAGAATGTATTCAAGATAACTTTTAGATCAATATGTCAATGAATTAATGAGGGAACAGGTTAATTTAGTCTAGTAGTCCCCAATGAGAACAGGAGAAATTAATTACTGTGTAGTAAAAGTAGCCTCTGGAGAAATGTGATAATGATATAATGAAATGTTATATTGTGTTAGAAAATGAATTAGTTAATTCAGAAGCTATGGTCTTAAATCTGAACAAAGCAACTATATAGGTCTGAGAGGGAGGTTGGTCAACAGATTCTAGAATGGTCAGCATAGACTTGAAGGTTATAGAAGTGTGCTTGCTGTTCAAGAAAGGAAAATAAAAACAGAGGGCCATTAGCTAATTCAGCTAACATCAGTAGCAGGGAAAATGCACCAATCTATTATGAAATAATCTGGATTAGTTTCTTGAGGCTGTAGTCAGCAGCACAGGAAAGAGAGAGCAGCAGTAGACATAGTTTATTTGGATTTTAAAAGGCATTTGATACACATTATTATATAAGATTAAGGCTCACAGGATTGGAGTAATATATTCACATAAACTAAGGATTGGTTAATAATATACAAAAAAGAGAAGGAAAAAATGGTTTGTTGTTTGAAGGGATAATTAGTTGGATACTGTAAGGATCAGCATTTGGGCCTCAGCCATTTACAATAGACAGGGGATTGAGTACAACATATACAGGTTGATGATGATACAAAGTTAAGTGGGGATTGAACTGTAAGGACAGCGCAAGAAGTCTACAAGAGGAAATAAATTGAGTAACCTAGAAAATGGGGGATAGGAAATAATATGTAGAAATGCATAGTTATCAACTTTAAATAGAAAAGCAGATTTTTAAAAAAATAATGAGAACCTGAGAAGTTTCAGTTTTCATAGGAATCTGGGCGTCTTTACATATGAATCATAATGGTTAATATGCAAGTAATGGCAAACAATTAGGAAAATAAATGCTGTGTTAGCCTTTTTTACATAGAGATTAGAGTATAAGTAATTCAGGATCTAGGAGACCACACCTGGAGTACTGTGGTTTCTTTATCTAAGGAATGATATGATTACCACAGACAGAGTGTGACTGAGGTTCATAAACTGGTTTTTGGAACAAGGTACAACAGGGAGCTGGACAGCAGAGGAGATAAAGGAGGGAACAGTAGTCACCCCTTTAAAAGTTGATGTTTAGAAAGTTCTGACTTCTTGTTTACTGCTAATTTGAATTATTCCACTGGTGATGGCCAAGCTTTCAGTTTCCTAGGCTCTGAGTTCTGTAATTCTCTGTCCAAGCCTCTGCTTCTCTAACTTGTTTTCTTCCTTTAAGACAACATTTAAAATCTACCTTTATGACAAGCTTTGAGACACCTGCACTAATATTGACTTATATAGCTCATTGTCAAATTCTGCTTTATAATACTCTTGTGAAACAACTTGAGAGATTTTGTTTTATTAAAGACACTACATAAACACCAGCTGTTGTAGTTAATACCTTGAAATTGCTTTCTCATTCTATGTACATTGTAGAATTCTAATTTGTTCACAGTAATGTGTTTCCCATGAGAAACAGGCAGGTTCCTAGGCTGCCCATCCCAAGGTCTAGTTTAAGATGGCAGCAGTGAATCATGAGCCTAAACAGATTGTAAGGTCAGCCCTAAGTTTTGAGGTATTGTCACCTTAATTATACCAGACAGAGTGCATTGAATATCAGTCTCATGGTGTCAGTCCACCACTACTAGTGGACCTTTCAGAAATAACTTTATTATTAGGGCCTTGAACGACAACAGTCACGAGTGAGCTGGCATGGGTGATGCTGAAATATCTCCTTGTTGTGATTGGAATATGGGCCAGATGGATCTTATTGACTATGATACCCTGGAATGCGGCTGTTAACCTGGGCCAATCAGCGAGCCCTGGCTGGCATATATAAACAGGAGGTCACTCTGAGAGCTGGCTCCGAGGGAGCTGGATCAGTGTAAGAAAAAAATTTATAAAGAGAAAACAAAAGAAGAAAAAAAATAAACGGGAGTGTCAGGGATTCTGTTCACTCTGACAGCTGGCTCTGAGGGAGCTGGATCAGTGTCAAGGATACAACACGTGCAAATAAAGGGTGACTTGGTGATGGGATATCAGCCTCTGGAGTTATTTCAGAAAAAATTTTAAAAAATAAACAGGAGGTTCAGACAGTCTCCTCATTCAGAGAACGGGTGCTGAGCTGGCTGCTCATATACTGTGTACATGTAAATAAAGGGCGACTTGGTGACAGGATACCAGCCTCTGTGCACTATTTCACTACTCTCACACTGAAAAATGCAAAAGCAGCAACAAATCAGTGGACCAATTGACTCATCTAATGCAAATTCAGTATCAATTAAATGAATTAAAAAATGAATTTAAAAAGCAATAGTAAACATGAATGGAGCTTTCTGATATTGCCTGTTGGTTCAGGGTCTGTTGAATTCTAGCTATCTTTGTTGACAAGATGAATGCAGGCATAGCCAGTTTAATAGATGCAGGAGGAACTAAGAACTAGCCCAACAGAAGTTCTACTTTGAAAATACTCACGCCCTTTTGTTATTACTTGCTCATAGAATGTGGGTGTTACTGGCTGGGCCAGTATTTATTACCCATCCTTAATACCCCTCAGGAAGGTGGTGGCAGGCTGCTTCATGTACTACCGCAGTCCTTGGGATGTAAGTACCTCCATGATGCTCTAATGGAGGGATGCCTAGGAATGTGACCCAGTATCACAGCAATACAAATCCAAGTCAGGATTGTGTGTAGCTCAGAGAGGAACTTGCAGGTGCCCCTTGTTTTTCTAAGTGGTAGGGTTTATGGGTTTGGAAGGTACTGCCAAAGCAGACTTGGTAATTTACCGCAGTGCATCTTGTAGATAGTACATACTGCTGTCATTGTGCATCAGAGGTGAAGGGAGAGAGTGTTGAAGGTCGTGGATGGGGTACGAATCAACTACTTTTTCCTGGATGGTGTCAGGTTTGTTGAGTGTTGTTGTTGAAACTGGTCTTACCCTGACAAGAATTCCATAAACTCCTGATTTGTGCCTTGTCTATTGTGGACAGGTATTGGGGAGTGAAGAAGAGTTACTTGCTGCAAAATTCCTTGCCTCTAACCTGGTCTTTTAAAGCGGGCTGAGCCTTCCTTTATATTAAAAAAAAATTGAGCTGCTCAAGACTGGCTGTAATTAGGTGGAACAAATTACTACAGATGTTGGAATCTGTACCAAAAACAACAAATGCTGGCGATCACAGTGGGCCAGGCAGCATATGTAGAGAGAGAGCAAGCTAATGTTTCCAGTCTAGATGATTCTTCATCAGAGCTGAATTGGCGGGGAGGGGACAGCTTTTATTGTTGGGGGATGGGATTGAGTGTAGAGCGCTGGCAGAGGAAGGATGTTGTTAGTTCAGATTAAGTAATCGGAATATGAGAATGGTAGAACAATGGTGTGTCTACCTGACATACTGGAAAGAAAAGGCTGGAGGCTGGAAGAACACAGTAAGCCAGGAGGCAACAGGAGGTGGAGAAGTCAACGTTTCGGGTGTAACGCTTCTGCAAGATTGGGGATGGATTTGGAGGGAGCTGCAGATAAAGGGGATGGCGGGGGCAGGGTGGTGAAGTGGGGATAAGTGAAGACAGGTAGAGGGTACAACCTGGTTGGTCAATAGGAGGAATGAATCCGGTAGATGCAGGGAGGAGTGGAAGGGATGGGGAGGGGCTGGGGAGGGAGGCTATTCGAAATTGGAGAACTCAATGTTGAGTCCTCCAGGCTATAGGGTGCCTAGGCGGAAGATAAGTTGTTGTTCCTCCAATAGGAGCAGTGGTTTGTTTCAGCAAAAGAGGAAGCCAAGGATAGTCATGTTGGAAAGGAAGTGTTGGGGGAATTTAAATGGCCGGTGACTGGGAGGTCCGGTTGGCTCTTGCAGACCCGGCTGTGATGCTCAGTGAGCCTTTCCCGGAGTTTACTTTGGTCTCCCCAGTGTAGAGACAAGCCGACTGTACCCCAACCCTTCCACCGTTACATTGATGAGTGTGATCTTCAGCATGTCTGGTTTTCAGTGTAATTAGTCGGAGTTCACAGTCATCAATGTAACAACGATGTAAGTGCAAAGCCCATTCACTCGTGTACAAAAAATTGTATGGGTGTCACCTACTAAAGTGGGTCCCAATGTTGCATATTTAATATATCTGACACCTGTTTCAGTCTGCCACTCCATACACCTAAAAATTGTCAGCTTCCAGGGATGATTTGCTGCCCAAATATTGCAATTAAACACAAAACTGTTTTGGCTGTAATGGAAAATACTGCTTCCTCAAGTAAATCCTGCTCGACAGCAAACCACTTCCTAACAATATTATTACCAGTGGGAAACCACTGCAATGTTGAAAAATAATTACATGCAGCACATTCACATACATTTTTACCAAATTACTCCAACTAAGCAAAATATATGATTAACAGCATGTTTTTTTGCAATACAAAGCATCCTTTGGACCCACAAAATGAATACTTCACTGCACTAAGTACATATTTCGAATCTAGTTATAAGCAGAGGATTATCCCTTTCATGGGCATGAACAACTGAATTTCGAGTTTGTGTCTTGCATGTTGCTGCACCCAACAAACAGTTGTTCAGGCATTTAGTTACCTGATAATTGTGCAACGTCAGCCAGAAACCCACTACTGCGGCCTCAGAATGGTGAAGAAGTGTTTCCTAACACTAAATGTCAAACTCTGAAGCAAATTCTACAATAGTAGTAAAGTCTCACAGACATTGGCTAGGAGAAGAAATGGATCACTTATATGCTTGGTTTTAAACATTTATATAAACACCGTTAAACATTACGTCCTTAATAACCTGCATTTGTGCTGAATCTGCCACAACAGAGGATTGTGTTCTGAGAGATTAAATCAATATAGCCATAATAAAAGTAATAAATGTGTGAGAATTTACTCACCCAGCTGGCATAATCTATGCAGGCAGATTTTCTTTTAATATTGCAGCAACTGTCAGTAGGATCAAAATAGTATCACACACAGCATCCAACAAAATATTCTACTTATTTTGTTCCAGTTTAGAGGTATGATTTTTCTGCTTTGAAAAGTCAAACAATCAAGCAGGATATAGGAAGTATAAGAAAACATTAACAGGAAGTTAGACAGGAAGTTGAAAAGCAAAAACCTCATTGAGGTAAAAGAAAAGGAAAAGAAACTCTTCAATCCTTCGTTGGTTTGAGTAACCAGGCATCTGATGATATAGACTTATAATTCAAATCACAGTAATCTTTAGTAAATGGGATTCGCCCACACAACTATTGACTATGATTCATGAGTTATGAAAGTGGTTATTAAATATACCATTAGGCAATTTTCATTAATTAATGATAGATTGTGGCATAATTTTCCAAACTTCTTTCTATGTGTGGCAATGAGCAATTAACACTCCACTGACAAGATAACTTGCTTCATCACATGGCAATCAGCTCATTAGGAGCTGACAGGCAGAGCAGAGGCAGGTTTTGTGGCTATCAAAGGCCATGTCACTGGTGTCCTGGCTAGCCATAAGCTGCTGACCAATAAGAGGGTCTGGGTCCAGCTTGCATCAAGGGCTACTTGTTGTTGGATCCAGTGGAGGAAAGGTAGGGTTTTTTTAAAAACTGCTTGTCTTGGGGGTCCCATGTGGGTAAAAGGGGTTTACCGCATTTAGATGAAAGAGCAATGGGGTTGCTTCCACACACTCCTGAATTTCAACAAAGATGGTAACCCAGACCAATCCATTCAACAGAAAACCATTTTATCAAATGGTAATGCTTTGAAATGAATGTATGATCATACTGGACCTCCATTAATGTATATAAGCTAACTTGCACCAGCATGTCTCATTCACTAGTTTATTGGGTTTTTTTCCCTCTGGGTAGCCACTTTTCTCACCTGCAGGGGAGGCAGGTAATGAGTGAGAGGGCAAGTTGAAGTGTATCTGTAGCCACTAATTGACTACTAAAGGGCTTTAATTGACAGCACATTGAGAAAGTGCCCAATGGACCCTTTTGCTCAGAACTTAATTGGTCAGATAGTGAGAAGGGGGAATATATCTCTTATACAAACTCACCCAATTATTTCCCCTACTTGCCACCTCACTTGCTGCCAACTGAAAGGGAAAAAATTCCCCAATGATTATATTTCTCAATTTTTGCATTATTATTCCCTACATTTACATTTTCCACTAATTTTCAAAAAAGAGTGCAACATTTTCAGAGATGCAGATGTCCACATAAGTGATTACATTTCCAAGACAAACAGAAGCAGGGATTCTTTATGTCACCATTTAGATGAAAGATACTACTTCAGTCAATTATGTATAAGGGTTCACATCCAACATACATTTATGATTGCTCAGTCCTAGACATCTTCATAATGTCGAAGGTCATTACAAATGTGAGCAGCTGTATCTGCGTTGAAGACAAGACCTGCGACCAATCAGACTTTCCACCTTCATCCCTCCACTAAGCGACATTCCAAAGGGCAAAATTATTAAAGCTTACATAATACTCTGTGGTATAACCTGTGTTGAAATGCAATATATGGCAGCATATAATAGTTCCCTTAATTCCAATGTGGTGCTTTCAATTATCTATTGCAAAATCAGTGGAAAGCAGTAACCGAAATGTTGCCAAAAACCAATTACAAAATTGCAGAGTAATGACTTTAAAACAACTAGTTTGGCATTTTAAGTATAGTTTCTCCTCTGTGTGAATGCCAGTACCTGTTAGTATCCAAACACAGCATAGAAAAACTTTACAACAATGTTGACAGTAAAACTCTGCCAAGATCTAAGGTATAAGGCAATGTTCTGGCTCTTGCTGCGGAGTGAAGTGTAGAGTTAGCAAAATGGTTATACTCTTAGCAAAGACCAAAAAGAATTGTGATCTCAGACAACCTTGGATTTGAAACAAAAAACACATTTTTCTGAAAAAAAAAACTCAGCAGACCTGTTAGCATCAATGGACAGCACAAATATTTAAAGATTTCACACACATCCTTTTTGTTAGAGGAGGATAACAGACCAAAAAAAAATTGAAAAGGGAAACAAAGAAGGGAAGAAAAATTACACACTCACATCAGAGACAATAAAGAGATTGATTTGTCTGTAAAAGGTTTAAAAGTTTTTTAAAAAGAGGAGTAGGTTATGTGATTGCTGCACCAGGAAAGAAAGTAATACTGGAAAGGGTTTAATAAAGCTAGGACATGTGAATAACAGAGGAACAGAAACACAGGATGGTTGGTGAGGTAGTTCTGAACTGGAAAACCCCAACGGATCTAATGTTCTACCCATTCTTTGCTACTCAAGAACCCTCCCTAACATCTTTTTTCTGCTTCATTGATCATTGCAGTGCTATCTCTTGCTTTAAAATAGAGATTTTGTTCTCAGTATGTTCAGTGATGTTTTTCTGAAATACCTCAACCTCATGTTTTACTTGCCACTACCATTCTGGCCCCCGTCTTTATTCCATTTCAGCTTAATGGAAGTTTGAGAAATAAAGACTTACCTTTCAATTAGGTGATCGGAACCTTCTAGTCTTAACATTGACTTGAATACCTTCAGAGCTTAACTTTAGCTCACATTTCTTTTCTGGCAGGACATGCTGGATATATGTTGGTATTTTATGGGGGTCAGGGGAAAAGGCTTCTTCAGACAGAAGGGAAGGTCTGCTACTTTAGCTGCAAACATTGCTAGTAGGACAAACTATACCCTGGGTCACTCAGGCAACTGGGTTATATTCACACATGTCATTTCTTGTGCTTTACTCTATTGTCTCATGTTACCATCTATATAGTCAATTAATAAACTCCTAGTTTTCTTTGAAATATGGTGTAAATATGATTGCTGATTGTTATATGGTATTGTACATGCAATTCAGAAACTGCAAGTTCAAATCCCGCCACAGCAGGTTATGAAATCAACTCAATAAATCTTAAAATAGCCTAATGTCAAGAAAATAACTGTGATATCTGCCAGATTGCCACCACAAAATAACTAACTTCAGGAGGGTAACCTGCCATCCTAAAGATATACTCCACAACCACTAGTGCTTCCAAATAAACCTGCTGGACTATAACCTGGTGTTGTGTAATGTTTAACTTTGTACACCACAGTCCAATACCAGCACCTCCAAATCATCCTAAAGATGGATCTTCATGTGATTTTATTTTGTATTTATTCATGGGATGCGGGTATTCCTGATGAAGGGCTTTTGCCTGAAATATCGATTTTCCTGTTCCTAGGGTGCTGCCTGTCATTGCTGGCTAAGCCAGCATTCATTGTCTATCCATAAGGTGATTTGTGCAATAAGATCCCTGAACAGGATGATTAAATATCTACCCTGAGGAACTCTTGCCGAGATATTCTGGAGCTGAAATGACTAACCTCAAACTGCGACACCACCTTCCTTTTTGGTAGGTATGATTCCCCCCAACCCGGCTCCCATTGGCCCCTGCTTTACTAGAGCTTCTTGCTGTATACTTTGTCAAATGTGGCCTGGATGTTAAGGGCAGTCACTCTCACTTCCCTCTGGAATCCAGCTCTTTTATCCATGTTGGACTAAGGTTGTAATGAGGTCAGGATTTGGGTATCCTGGGCGAAACTGGAACTGAACAATGAGGAAAGATTTTAGCCTCCTGTTTTGCACCAAAATGCTGGGCCCTCCATCCTTGAGGATGGAGGAGTTAGTGGAAGTTCCTCCTTCAGTAATTGTCAGCTACCATTAACAATTGGATGTAGCAGGACTACAGACTTTAGATCTTATCTGTTGGTTGTGCAATCACATGGCTGTATCTACCCCTTGCTGTTTATGGTGTTTGGCATGAAAGTAGTCCTGTTTTATCATTCCGCAGATTAACACCTCATTTTTCGGTAGTCCTGGTGCTGCTCCTCGCATGCCCTTCTGCACTGTCCGTTGAATCAGGGTTGATCCCGTTGCTTGATAGCATCTCTTGTGGTGGTAAGGCAAAATGCCTGGAGTGGAGGGTGGAGTGGTGATGGACCTAATGATAGAGTCGCGGAGGGAATGGTCTCTGCAGAATGCTGAAAGATGCGCTGGATCTCCTCCGCTTCCTGCATCTCCACCCTTGTACCCCACCTGATCCTCACCTTCCACTCCACCAATCTCCCGATAAAATGAATCATCCTCCGCCATTTCCACTAATTACAATCAGACTCCACCACCAGAGATATTTCCCTCCCTATCCCTTTCAACATTCCGTAAAGACCATTTCCTCCGCTAGTCCCTCATTAAAAACATGTCTCCATCAACCCACCCTCAATTCCCAGCACTTTCTCCTGCCACCACAAGAGGTGTAAAACCTGCACCAACGCCTCCCCCCTCACCTCCATCCAATGCCCTAAAGGATCCTTCCACATCCAGCAGAGATTTTCCTGCACATCCAAATACCTCATCAACTGTGACCATTACTCTCTACATGGTCTAATCTAACGGGGGAGACAGGACACCAACTTGCAAAACTTTTCAGAGAACTTATCCAGTACACATGCACTAAACAACCCCACCGCCCTGTAGCCGACAACTTCAACTCATCCTCCCACTCCGCCAAGAACATGCAAATCCTGGGCCTCCTCTACCACCAAATCCTGGCCATCTAACGACTACTAGAAGAGCACGTCACCTTCCACCTTGGGACCCTCCAACTACACAGAATCAATGTCAATTTCACCAGTTTCATTGCCATTGCCATTTATCCCAGATCCAACCCTCCAATTTGGCACCATCCTCTTGAGCAGTCCTATCTGTCCATCATCCTTCCCACCTATCCATTCCACCCTCTGCTCCGACCTATCACCATCATCTCCCACCTTCATCTACCTATCACATTCCCCCAATCCCATTCCCCCTCCCATTTATCTCTCAGCCCCTTTAGAATCTCCCCCTACAGTCCTGATGAAGAGCTTATGCTTGAAACGTCGTCTCTCCTGCTCCTCAGATGCTCCCTGACTGGCTATGCTTTTCCAGCGCCACACTTTTTGACACTGAAGGCTACGCATAGTGTACATTCTGTGCCCTTGCCATCCTCAGAGGTTCCTCCTGGTTTTCAACACGGAGCATCACATGGTGGTGCGTTTGGGGCAGAGCAGTGAGGTACATGACAAATCAGCTGAAGGTTTTCTTGCAAATGCCTGACCTGATGTCATGAGAGTTCATTGGGTCCTTTAATTTTTCAGCTCTGGACAAGTTACAAGTCATTGTTTGAGTGCGAGCTGCAAAGTTGGCAACTGGGTCAGGAATTTCTTATTCAACAATCTCCAAATAGTTTTTTCCTGAAAACTCAAGCTTCACTAATAATCAAATATCCAGATACTACCACAAGATCACCAGATTGTTATGGGGCAGAAGGATCCACTCAGCCCATTGTATTCTCCAGCTGTACAGCGATACTCTTTTGCCTGAACCAGGTGAAAATTTTGTTTGTCCATTAAAGTTGTTAATTTCATGATTTGGTACAATGGATTTGAGTTATTGCCTCCTTCTGGTTCTGTGGGTAGGATTCAATGCCCTTCCATCCAGGACAGTTTAGGGTGTTTAATTAAACAGGAAGTTGTTGGATGGAAAGCCTTTCTGCCTCTGAATCAACTGAAAGTCTTAAATGGGTAATTAATTTCAATTTAGGCCCTTATTTCACTGCTGCTTGACCAGCTGTGACCCAGGGGACTAGCCAGTAGTGACCTGAAATGCAAACCTAAATTTCAGATTTAGAGGTATAGGTCCCTCTTTCAAAGACATTCATTACCTAAGCAAAGGTCCCAGCATTGTTATTGCTGATCCCTTCCCTTGCAAACCCATCTTTACTGACCTTTGACAATTTTCAGCCTCTGGTGAGTGCATTGCTGGTATCTACCACTGCTGTCCTGATGGCATTATCTGCAAAGCACAGTTGTCAGCCTCTAATTGACGAGGAGATCTTGGGGAGCAGGTCAGGATTTCAGCCTCGGAATTCCCTGAATGTGGGGAAGGCCTGCCTCTCACTCACCACTGTATTAAGAAAGCCTTCCCCAACGGAGGTGATGAGGGACTCTTGCCAACTGTCGTGCTGAAGGGCAAGACTCCTGCTGTCTGTATGGAATATGGCCGCAATTCACAAGACTGTCAGTGCCAGCTGGGATAAAAATAAAAACTGAATTTTATTTTTGAGTGCAGACATAATTTTGAATGGATCTAACATTGGCAGACCTGACTAATACATGCGGAAGGAAAAACTCTTAAAAGTGAATAATGACAATGATTGCTGCTGTTGGTGCAAAAGCAAGCCAGGGTTTTTGCACAAATAATCGCCTTTATACTTCTGGCAACCATAAAACCAATGCTTGACATTAATTCTAAAATAAAATTCAAAATATAAACAGTCATTTAAAAACATTGTAATGTGTTGTTTAGTGTTCTCATAAAATGTAGCTTTTTTGTTTCCTTCTGGATGTTGAGCATTTGGGGAAAGATCACTGTTTTCTCAGGGATGGAGTAATTGCTTTTCGAAGATTTTAATTATAATTAGAGTACATTAAGTAGAAGCTTAAGGGAAATAATGTGTGACAAACAGATTTCTGACAGACAAGGACAAAAAACCAAAAAAAATCCGATTTGGCGTTAAACATCACCAGGAATTCTACCCCAAAGACCATGCAGTAACCTCAGTTATTACTAAATCTCAATTTGTTTAGTTATTTAATCTTAGTTTTTATTATTAAACTTAGTATTAGAACAAATACTTTATGCTTTATAGAAAGCCTACAGAAAGTGACCAGAGTTAACAGCGCAGCCCTGAAACAGCAGACAGTGATGACATTATTTTCTGGTGCTTTCTCTTGTCTACCTTTCTTCTCTACCTTTTCAATATATAATGTCCCCATACAAGACAGTAACCAGGCAAATCTGTGTTTAAAGCTGTGAGGCAGCGATTCCAACTTAGTAAGCACAGGTAAGTGAGAGGTGGGAAGTTCATAAAGGAACATTGAACATTGAAATGCAACATGAGTGCTCACATTTTAAAATTCATTTACAGGATGAGGGCATCACTGGCTAGGTCAGCATTTGTTGCCCAGAGGGTAGTTCAAAGTGAACCATATTGCTGTGGGTCTCGAGTCACACGTAGGCCAGACCAGCTAAGGAGAGCAATTTCCTTCCCTAAAGATCATTAGTGAACCAGATAGGTCTTTCCTCAACAATCAATTCATGGTCAGTAGACTCTTAAAGCCAGATCTTTACTGAATTCAAATTCCAGTATGTACCATGGCAGGATTTGAACATTACCTGCATCTCTGGATTGGCAATAATACCAGCAGGTTGGCTCAGCTGATAGCACTCTGGCCTCAGATGGTCATAAGCTCACTTACTAAAGGGCTGAGAAGTCAATGCAGTATTTCGGAAGTACTGTAATTTCAGAGGCGATGTTTTTCAGATAAATTAAAATCCATTGCAGGATGTTCTTTTGATGACCTGCTGCGCTTCTTCAGCAACACATTTCCATCTCTGATCTCCAGCATCTGCAGACCTCATTTTCTCTTTTGATGACCTAGTCAATCCTGCCACCAATGACACTAAAGCCGATTAATCAATAACTTGTTAGCTGTAAAATTTTTGGAGGAAATAAAGGGAGCTTATAGGTATTTATAAAAATGCAGTTTTTTTTAATGAATCAGCTTTTATGCATATTTATTTCTTATTCTGCATATTATATGGCATAAAGCTGGATACAACAAAAAATACTTTAACATAGACTATTAAGAAAGGTGACTTTGACAGTTGCTGTGTGCATTGAAACTAAACTGAATTATCATTTGCAAGTGAAATGTAGTCAAATAGCCTAAAGAATGTTTCAGATACACTGGTAGTTTATTGTGCACCAGAACTCCTGTTTCCAAGTGACAGGGTCAGGATGATAATGCTATTTTGGAGAGTTCAATAGTGTGAAAATGAAATAAATTAGTGAACCGGATGTTTTAAGTTACCATGTGTTATTGGAATGTAGTTACTGAAAACATTATTGGCAGCCTTCAGACTCATGAAATGATGGTTTGTGGAAGAGTAAGCATTGTTTGGCCAGAACAGGGAACTGACCTTGACTGAATGTTGCAAAGTTCAAAGTTCAGGACTACATGCTGAGGAGTGGGCTGAAGATGCTGGCTTGACAGACCTGCTATTTGGTGTTTTCAGTCAAGTTGTTATGAACAAGTGTTATTAATTCTATAGTCTTACTCAAGTTGTGGACTTGTAGAAAGCACACTGATATTGGAACATATGTCTGATGCACAAAGCAGAAGATCCAGTTTAACATTGCTTTTACTCCACAGCTGCTGCCAGACCTGCTGAGTTTTTCCAGCAATTTCTGTTTTTGTTTCAGGTATCCAGCATCCACAGTTTTTTTTTGGTGATTAATTCACTACATCTCTTCCAGGTATGCCCATCTTGAAGAGATTCTGCTCCTCTCACCCAAAGAAGATTCACTGGATTTGAAACAATAATTCTGCTTTCTCTCCACTGGCGTTGATAAACCAAGTGAGATTTTCCAGCAATTTCTGTTCATGTGTAGAAGACCAGTTGACTAGCTTCAAGTTTCATTGAACCAGACTGGGTTTGATTTGCACCATCGACAAATTTGGCTACTGTATTCCATTGTATTGGAAGAACAGGCTTTGTAGAACAACTCATCTTTCACCAACACTTCAAGCTTATTTGCCTCAGTGAGAATTGGATGTTATTACTATTCCAAAAACTTAACCGCAGTAATTGCTGAGGATTTTCTGTTACTAAACAATAAAAGTCAGTGGAAACATCTGGACTAATCTTTCCAACCACATTATTGGTAATATAACCAGTATATTGGCGCTCCAGTGTACTTAACATGGAGAAGTATTTAACATGGGAAGCTAATGGAGAGAAATCCTAGGGATAGGATGTATGTGCATTTGGAAAAGCATGGCCTAATTAGGGAAAGTCAGCATGGCTTTGTGCGGGATTGGTCATGTCTTACTAACTTGATTGAAGTTTTCGAGGAGGTGACAAGGGTGACCAATGAGGATAAAGAGTGGATGTTGTCCACAAGATTTTAGTAAGGCTTTCAACAAGGTTCCTCATGGTCAGCTCATCCCGAAGATGCAAAGAATCCACAATGACTTGGCTGCGTGCATTCAGAATTGGCTTGCCCATAGAAGGCACAGAGTAATGGTAGTGTTTATCTGGCTGGAGGTTTGTGACTCAAGGTGTCCTCAGGGATCTGTACTGGGACCCCTGCTGTTTGTGATATATATAAATCACTTGGATGGAAATGTAGATGGGTGGGTTAGTAAGTTTTCAGATGATACAACTCGATGAAGAAGGTTGTCAAAGTATACAGAGGGATATAGTTCAATTGCAGATATGGGCAGAGAAATGACAGGTGGAGTTTAATGCAGGTAAGTGCGATGAGCTGCACTTTGGGAAATCAAATGCTAAGGAAAAGTATACAGTTAATGGCAGGACCTGAACAGCATTGGTATACAGAGGGATTTTGGGGTTCAAGTCCTTAGCTGCCTGAAAGTGGCCACTTAAGTAAATAGGGTGGTAAAGAAGGCATATGGCAAGCTTGCCTTTATCGGTTGGGTAATTGAGTACTATAGTCAGGATGTCATGCATGTTATAAAGACTTTGGTTAGGCTGTACTTAATGTATTGTTTTAAGTTCTGGTCACCACATTACCTGGTTTACTAGGATGCTCTCTGGAGTAGAGGGTCTAAGCTATAAGGAGAGGCTAGAAAAATTCAAGTTGATTTCTCTGGAGCGGCAGAGGCTGAGGGGAGACTTCATAGAAGTCTAAACAATTATGAGATGCATAGATAGGGTTGACGGTTGGAATCTTTTTCTCCAGAGTTGAAATGTCTAATACTACGGGGCATGCATTTAAGGTGAGAGGGAGAAAGTTTAAAGGAGTTGTGAGGGGCTAGTTTTTTTTTTACAGAGTGATAGGAGTCTGGAACGCACTGTTCAGGGGTGGTGGAGGCAGATACAATAGGGTTGTTTATGGGACTTTTAGATAAGCACATGGATACACAAGGAATGAATGGAATTGGACCACAGGCAGGCAGAAGGGATTGGTTTAATTTGACATCATATTTGGCACAACATAGTGAGTCAAAGGGTCCGTTCCTGTGCTGTACAGTTCTATGTTCTAAGTAAAACATGGGTTTGACCCTGTAGTTTCCATAGGGCTGTGTTTTTATTTCAGTCCTGGAGTGGAGGAAAGCCAGTTGAGTGTAAACCTGACTTTTGTATGTAGGCCTGAGGGTTGATACGAGGAACAACGAAGCACAAATAAGCATCAAAATCACATCCTTTATGTAAATTAGCCTATCAGCTTAAAAACTCTCAAAAACTGTTGTCAGTTGACAAAACAATGGCCACACGTAGCTTCTGTCATTTGATTAACAAGCATGCTCAGTGCAGACAAATTTAGATGAAACACATGTCACTAGGAAAGCCGAGGCAGATTCAACAATATAAATGCTTCATGTTGTTGTAACATTCTCAGGGGCAGCCCGTGTTCCTGCTGTCAGCTGTAGGTTTTCTAACAAATGGAACTACAATGGATCAGGACTGCTGAATGACAGCTGGTTAGAGTCACAGGGCTTGTCGTCCACAGGCTTTGCCTAAGCCTTTGGGCACATGGTTCAAATCCCACCACGGCAGTTCGCGAAATTTAAATTGATTAACGAAGTAAAGAATTGAAAGCTAGTCACAGCAATTGTGACCACGAAACTATTACTGATTGGTGAATCTGATAAGGTTTTTAGACAATGTCTTTTCAGGAATGAGATATGCCATATTTACCAGGTCTGGTCAACATGTCACTCAGACTCCAGCTGTATAATTGCCCCTCAACTGCCGTCTGAAACGGTCTAGTGAACCACTGGTCCAAGGGCAATTAATGACAGGCATCAAATGCCGGCCTGCCAACGATGCACATATCCCATGAAAGAATTTTTTAAAAAATGCTGAGGAGTCTCCAAACTTGGGACTCGAGGGAGTGGTGGATGCAGACTGACCAAGTATAATAACACCTGCATTTGGTGGTTCCTACATTAATTTCTGTTTCTTATCTAAAGTATCTAGTAAGTGCTGTTTAAATGTCTGCAGAAGATACGAGTAAGAATGCAAAGTGCTTTCAAGGTGAGAAACACAATACAAAATTGGTAGAGTTCTTAGCAACAGCAACTAGGGACAAAGGACAAGCATCACTCGAGGTCTCCAGAAAGCGACCAAGTTAAACAAAAATTAAGAATGGCTGTTCACTTATGCCAATCTTTAGGGAACCTATTTGAACCAGGCTGGAACCAAAGTTGTTGGTTCATCTATTACACTTTATAGATCATGTTGCAAGGTTGATTGAAGTGCTCAATCTCTCAAATTAATACATTTAAACTAGACTTTCACTGCAGAAATAGATTATCAGTAAATTGTGTACTTTGCAACTGAGGTACTGTGGATGAAACTTGATTTTCTGTCTGTGTGGGACCTCAGCAAATCTACATATTCCCACATGCTTGCATTCAGAACTTTTATCCATACTCCTTAAATACAATCCCTCCAGGACTTTTCTGAAGCCAGCTGCTTTCATGTTGACTTTGTATTTTCACTCAGCTGCACATTGAATGGCCCTGAGCTATTCAAACTCTATTACAAAATGAAGAGTAACAAAACTTCCAATTGCAATTTTCATTGCTCATGCAAGATTATGAGCAGAGGAAACTAACGCTCTAAGAAGCTGTTTATGAAACAGATGTGATGTCTTACTTACCAGTGAGGCCGCAGTGCTAACCACTGTGCCACCCGGGGCGGCACGGTGGCACAGTGGTTAGCACTGCGGCCTCACAGCGCCAAAGACCCGGGTTCAATTCCTGCCTCAGGCAGATGCTGTGTGGAGTTTGCACATTCTCCCCGTGTCTGCGTGGGTTTCCTCCGGGTGCTCCGGTTTCCTCCCACAATCCAAAAATGTGCAGGTTAGGTGAATTGGCCATGCTAAATTGTCCATAGTGGAGGAGAAAGTGAGGTCTGCAGATGCTGGAGATCAGAGCTGGAAATGTGTTGCTGGAAAAGCGCAGCAGGTCAGGCAGCATCCAGGGAACAGGAGAATCGACGTTTCGGGCATAAGCCCTTCTTCACTATGTGAAGTAAATTGTCCATAGTGTTAGGTGAAGGGGTAAATGTAGGGAATGGGTCTGGGTGGACTTGTTAAGCCGAAGGGCCTGTTTCCACACTGTAATCTAATCTAAATTTAAATTTAAATATATCTCATTAAACCCAAGCCAAGAAGTATAAAATGCTGAAATGTTGGGCAACTAGGGATAATCAATAAATGCTGGCCAGCCAGTGACACCCATGTCCCGGGACTGAATAAAGAATTTTATAAAATTACAATTGCAGGATGTGTAATTGTAATAACTTGGGTCAAACATTCAACACATCATGTTATGGGTTTGTTCCAAGTTGACAAGACAATGTTTTCAATTTTTTTAAGACAGTACATATTTATATTACATTTATTTGTTCATTTATTACAATTTTATGTACATATTGTGTTACATAGTGAATTTGAAGGAAACAATCATATTTAGTTGTCAGTATGTGCACAATGCAGTGATGCAGCAGAGCCTGTTTCTGCAAAATCTAATTTATTGTGCAATTGCTTTCTTAAACAAAGGGATACTGAATGTAAGCAAAGGTTTTCAAGTTAATTCCACTGATGAGGTAACTTAGTACTTTAATTACATGTTACAGTGTCAACATGGAAAGAAACAAATTGCAGTATGGTTGTTGAACAGAATTTCTTAAATTAGTGGTCTTTCAGATTGAAGCAAGTCCACCTTTGCTCTTTCAGGGACATGTAAAGCTCTCTCCAATGGATATTAATGAGTCCCTGGCATGATTTTGGAGAAGATGGGCGTTATCCCGAGTGTTCTGGTCAATACTTATCAGTTATCAACATTACTGTGAAAAGAAATAGATTTTATCCGGTCACTATCAAAGTGCTGCTTGTTGGAGCTTGCTGTGTGCAATTTGGCAGCACTTTTCTTACATTACAAATATTCCTATATTTCAAAAGTGCTTCATTTGCTGTAAATCACTTTGGAGAGCACTTTGGAGCATCAGAAGTCATGGAAAGCACGATGTAAATGCATGCCTTTTGTTTATTTTGAACCTTCAATATACGTTATTATTTGGGAGCTTGTGTTTAAATTAGAGGAAAAAATATCAGTTTATCAGTTCTGTGAAAATCTGACTCATTTTTTAACTCAAAAGTTATTTTGAACACTTGAGTTCAAACAACATTTACAAAAAAGACATGTGAATTCAACTGAATGACCAGCAGGACATCTGGGAAAACAATTGCTAAAGTGTTTGGTGACTTGTGTTTTACAACCAAGAGAGAAGAGGTAAGAAACAGGACCATTTAGAGACAGTGAGGCATTCATAGACAACCTATTGTTTTTAGCAGCCACTAAGCAATCAGGACTGTGGACAAGTCCTGAGTTTCTCAGATGTAAGTGGGGAGAAAGTTCAGAAGCAGAAGGCTATGAGAGTATCAGAGAGGTATACTGCCTATGAGGGTTGTGTCAAAATCGCATCAGCATTGTGGATTTACCTGCAGTACATGGACTGTAGTGGTTCTAAAAGGCAGCTCACTACCACCTTCTCAACTGAACTGTAACAATCCTTTACAATATATATGAATGACTTGGATGAGGCAAGTGAACATACTGTAACCAAGTTTGCAGATGACAGAAAAACAGATGGTGAGAATGAGACAGTCTGCAAAGAATATAAATAGATTAAGCAAGTGGGCAAAAACTTGACAAATAGAATACAATGTTGGAAAACGTGACAGAGTCATAGAGATGTACAGCATGGAAACAGACCCTTCAGTCCAACCTGTTCACGCTGACCAGATATCCCAACCCATCTATTCCCACCTGCCAGCACCCGGCCCATATGCCTCCAAACCCTTCCTATTCATATACTCATCCAAATGCCTCTTAAATGTTGCAATTATACCAGCCTCCACCACATCCTCTGGCAGCTCATTCCATGCACATACCACCCTCTGCATGAAAAAGTTGCCCCGAGGTCTCTTTTATATCTTTCCTCTCTCACTCTAAACCTATGCCCTCTAGTTCTGGATCCCCCGATCCCAGGGAAAAGACCAATCCATGCCCCTCATAATTTTGTAAACCTCCATAAGGTCCCAGTCTCCGACGCCCCAGGGAAAACAGTCCCAGCCTGTTCAGCCTCTCCCTGTAGCTCAAATCCTCCAACTCTGACAACATCCTTGTAAATCTTTTCTGAACCCTTCCAAGTTTCACAACATCTTTCCGATAGGAAGGAGACCAGAATTGCACGCAATACTCCAACAGCGGCCTAACCAATGTCCTGTACAGCCGCAACATGACCTCCCAACTCCTGTACTCAATACTCTGACCAATAAAGGAAAGCATACCAAACGCCTTCTTCACTATCCTATCTACCTGCGACTCCACTTTCAAGGAGCTATGAACCTGCACTCCAAG
>NC_057719.1:37161893-37198287 GCF_004010195.1 Chiloscyllium plagiosum
ACCTCACCTGTGACTATTGATGATACAAATATCTCTGCAAGAGGCCCAGCAATCACTTCTCTAACTTCTCACAGAGTTCTCGAGTACACCCGATCAGGTCCTGTGGATTTATCCACCTTTAACCATTTCAAGACATCCAGCACTTTCTCCTCTGTAATCTGAACATTTTGCAAGATGTCACCATCTATTTCCCTAAGTCTAAATCTTCCATATCCTTTTCCACAGTAAATACAGATGCAAAATATTCATTTAGTATCTCCCCCATTTTGTGTACAATGGCAGGAAGAATAAAGGATCTGAATATTATTTAAATGGAGAAACACTACAGAAATCTACAGAAAGGAGCAAGCATCCTAGTTCAGTAGGTAATAGGAAAGTCAAGTGGGATACTGCCCTTTACTTCAAAGAGAATGGTACATAAAAGTAGGAAGGCTTTGCTAAAATTATACAAGGCAGACCACAGCTAGAATATCCTGAAGATTTCTGGGTCCCTTGTTTAAGGAAACTTGTACTGGCATTGAAGTCAGAGGAGATTCACTAAACTGATTCCAGGTACGGAAGGGCTGTCTCATGAGAAGAGGTTCAGTAGGCTAAGTCTGCACTGATTGGATTTTAAAAGAATGAGAGTTGGCCTTACTGAAACATAAAAGAATCTTTGGAGACTTAACAGTTAAGATGCAGAGAAATTGTTTCCAATGTGGGAGAGTCTGGGACCCGAGGGCATAATCCCAGAATAACAGGTTGCCCATTGAAAACAAAGATGAGGAGGAATTTCTTCTCTCAATGGGGAGTGAATCAGTGGACTTCTTTATCATAGAAAACTGTTGAGGCTGTTAAGTATATTCGGGACTCAGTTGGACATACTTTTGTTCAGTAAGGGAAGTAATGATTAAGGGAGAAAGGTAGGAAGTAGTGTTGTGGGTTACCAGATCATCCTTGATCTCACTGAATGGCATTACAGATTTATGAGCTGAACGGTCTACTTTTGCTCCCACAACTTTTGATCTCATTGTTATCTGACTGATCCAGCTTCCTCTTTCCCCAGTCACCCTTTTATATTGTCCACAAAATCAGAATGAGAATCTGCATCTGTTGTTGCTCTAACCTTCTAAATTACAAAGTAACTAACCATTAGATTAAAAGTATGAATAACATATTAAAAGGGCAAAACTTGCTGTATGATAGCACAAAATTTTATCTCCTGACTGTTCCATATGCATAGTTTTCTACAGTTTCTCTTGCAAGCATAGGTAATACCTGTGGCTTTTGTGATTTAGTAATGCAGTCAGAAAGTCAGTCTCTACCCATTATGTGAGTCCACTGCAGTATAGGTCATGGTGACAGTACTGAATTGGGAAGCCAGATTCCTCCTCTTGAGAAAAGATTATGTCCTCTGCTCCTAGAGTCTTCCACAAAGAAAGACAACCTCTCCACATCTACCACAACTTGCATGTTACAATAAGGTCACTTCCCATTCTTTTAAATTTCAGTAAGTACAGATCTAACCTACTAAGCCTCTCCTTATCACACAATCCTTCCATACCTAGTTCACTTGGTGTGTACCATCTCAGGACTGCCCCCAATGCCATTCTATTGTTCTTTACATAAGGAGTCCAAAACTGTTCACAGTATTCGGGTGTGGTCTGATGAGTGCTTTGCATAGTTTTAGCAAAACCTCCCTACTTATATACGCCATTCCCTTTGAAATAAAGCCAACATGACATCTGTTTTCCTTATTACCTACTGAATCTGGAGGCTAGCTTTTGTGATTCATGCACAAGGACTCCTAAATTCGTCTCTTCTGTAGCTTTCTGCAGTCTCCCTTCATTTAAATAATAATCAGCTCTTATACTCTTCCTGCCAAAATGCATAACTTCACATTTTCCCACATTATATTCCAGCTACCAAGTTTTTGCCCACTCATTTAACCTGTCTGTATTCCTCTGTGGATTCTTTGTGCCATCCTCACCATTTGACTTCCCAACTATTTTTGTTTCATCTGGAAACTTGGCTATAATACATTCACTTTCTTCATCCAAGTGGGGATGCACTGGCCTGGTGATATTATCGCTAGACTATTAATTCAGAGATCTTGGTAATGTTCTGGAGACCTGGGTTCAAATCCCAACATAGTAAATGGTGAAGTTTGAATTCAGTAAAAATCTGGAATTAAGCATTCATTGATGGTCCTGAAACAAATGCTGATTGTCAGGATACACCCAGCTCATTCACTAAAGTCCTTTAAAGAAGGAAACTGCTGGCCTAAATGTGACAGCAGAATCATAGCAACGTGGTTAATTCTTGAATGCCCTGTGGGCAATTAGGAATGGGCAATAAATGCTGGCCTAGTCCGCAATGCCTGTATTCCAAAACAAATATATTTTTAAAAAAGGTAAAGAATTCCACAGATTCACTACCCTCCTTGGCAAAGAAATTCCTCCTCGTCTGTTTTCCCTGGGCAACCCCTTATTCTGGGATGTAGCCCTCTAGTCTCAGACTCTCCCATGAGGTAAAAACTCTTCCATATCTACCCTGATCTCCTACGTAAGAGTGATCATAATAACTGTACATTCAATTAGATGGTAAGAAACTTGGATCTGAAACTAGCATCTGAAATAAAGGGTGAACAGAGATGGCTAAAGTAGACTGGGAAAATAGATTAAAAGATCAGATATAGCAGACAATTTTTGAGAGTATTCATAACTCTCATTAAGGTACCTTTCATTTAGAAACAGTCATCACAAGGATGCACCATCCTTCACTAAGTAAGTTAAAGATGGTATCATATTGAGATGTCATCTCTGCAAAGCAAGTGGTCAAATTAATTAACATACATTGCAAGATTAGATTGATATTTTGAAGTTTAGTACTTCAGACTTTAAGTACAGTTTACCCAACTATAATAATATTGTTGAATAAATGGATGCATTTCTAGATGACATGTAATATTAAATATCTAAATTAGGATTGAGAAGTTGATTGCTAATGACTGACTACATGGTCTAAATATAACTTTGGGATTGCCTAATGTACACTGTTTGTGTACATTAATTCTCATGCAATCATTTGAACAATTGTTTTTATTGAATGTCTCAAGTAAAAATAATTTTGCATTTATACATCACGTCATTCACATCCTCAGAACATTTCAACACACTTTAAAACTGATGGATGTACTTGATGTACAGTCATTGTTCATTCAGGGAATAACCCTGACTAAAACACAAGTAAAACCAATGTTTTTCTTTGACTTGTGCCAGTGGATTCTTTGCAACACTTGAATGGACACACAGGGCACTTCATTATTTTTGTGGCAATCCAGACTGTGTACTCATTATGAAGTGGGTCTTGAACTGACAACCTCCTGACCCAGTAGTTTGAGAGTTTCAGCAAATATGCTAATTTGGAAACAAGGAGAAAGTGAGGACTGCAGATGCTGGAGATCGGAGCTGAAAATGTGTTGCTGGAAAAGCACAGCAGGTCAGGCAGCATCCAAGGAGCAGGAGAATCGACGTTTCGGGCATGAGCCCTTCTTCAGGACTCATGCCCGAAGGGCTCATGCCAGAAACATCGATTCTCCTGCTCCTTGGATGCTGCCTGACCTGCGGCGCTTTTCCAGCAACACATTTTCAGCTAATTTGGAAATCAAGTCCATGTTTACTAACAATAATCATCCTTTTGGTGAATAGTTTTGCAATGTACACTTCTTTTGTTTTTAATTAATGTATTTCCATTATAAACTCATTTTCTGTCGACTGTGAGGTACTTCTGTGAAATATCCTCCTGCACTATTGTCAGTTTACAAAGCTAAAATATTATACTTATGAGTAATCCAAGATATCTGAATAATACTAAAACACATAATCACAAATAATAATATATTTATTCTGGTATTTCTACATCACACCAACAGATGGTAATACCAGATAACATTTGCTCGTTAACTATTCTAACTATTTCAGCTTAGCTTTAACTCACACCACAGTAGATCTTATCTTCGGTCAGATATGTGGTTTCTAATGACCTTTTATTCAATAATAATAACAATTAGTATTTAAACAGCATTTTTAACACTACAAAATGTTCCAAGCTATCAATTTTTGAGAAGATTTGTAGTTCAGGTTTATGATAAGTACGTAAGTTAGTTTGCTAAGCTGGAAGATTTTGTTTTCAGACATTTAGTCAGCATACTAGGTAACATCATCAGTGAGAGTCTCCTGTGAAGCACTGGTGGTATGTCCCGCCTCTATTTATAGGCCTTAGAATAAAGAACAAAGAAAATTTACAGCCCAGGAACAGCCCCTTCAGCTCTCCAAGCCTGAGCCGATCCAAATGTACTGTCTAAACCTGTCACCCAATTCCTAAGCATCTGATTCCCTCTGCTCCCCACCTATTCATGCATCCGTCCAGATGCACCTTAAATGAAGCTACTGTGCCTGCCTCTACCACCTCTGCTGGCAATGCGTTCCAGATGCCCATACCCTCTGTGTGAAGTACTTGCCTCACGTATGCCCCTTAAACTTTCCACCTCTCACCTTGAATGCCTGACCCCTCATTATTGATTTCTTGGTTTCTTAAGGTGGGTCATGTGTTTTTTTTAAGGCAAGGTAGATCGGGTCTAAATCAATGTGTTTATTGATGGAGTTCTAATTAGAATGCCATGCCTCTAAGAATTCTCATGTGTGTCTTTGTTTCACCTGTCCGAGCATGTGTCCCAGTTAAAGTGATGTCCTTCTTTGTCTGTGTGTATGGAAACTTAGTGATAGTGGGTTGTGTCTTTTGGTGGCTAGTTGGTGTTCATGTATCCTGGTGGCAAGTTTCTTGCTTGTTTGAACAGCGACTAATGAAACTAAAGAATCCATTAAAGTACTGCCATTAAATCTAACATCATTTACAAGATACCATGCAAGAACTGTAAAAAGCACTACATTGGACAAACAAGCAGGAATCTTGCCACCAAGATACACGAAAAAAAACACAGAAATGATATCACCCACCTTAAGAAACCAAGACCTATAAATAGAGAGGTGGGGCATACCACCAGTGCTTCACTGGAGACTCTCACCTGATATTACCTGGTATAGTGATGAAACATCTGAAAACAAATCTTCCAGCTCAGCGAGCTAACTTCCTAAACAGTTCCAAGCTGTTTTACTGGACCATAACAAGGCAAGAAATAACACAAAGCTAAAAATGTAGATTTCAATTAAATTGACTACAATTTGGGTCAAACAAATAAGCTTTAAGGATTTTCTTAAAAGGAGAGATGAAAGAGGTAGAAAAATAGAGATTTGTGAATGGAATCCTGGCACATTAGACCTAGGCAGCTGAATTCACCACTACAAATGCAGGAGTGAAGCAAACTGTAACACTCTTAGTTATGAAGGTGTAAGGGACAAGGACATGACCAGGATGAGAGGTCATGATTTTAGGACAAAAGGTTGCAGATTTAAACCGGGGGTAACGACAAAATACTTCTCTCAAAGGGTCATGAATCTGTGGAATTCACTACTCCACAATTCACCACCCCAACATGGTTGTTATATTAGCCTATAATGTCCATTTTTATTAAACATTAGTTCATTTGTAAGTGAAGTAATTCAAAACATTAGGGATATGATCAGCTATTCTTGTGATAATTTTTTTTCAAATAGCTCAAGTGATCTCTACTCCTTAAATTTGAGTTATTTTCCAAATAATTATCACTGTGATGCCTGATGAATAATCTTTTTTAGAATTAACATTCATTTCAAAAATGAGTTCTAGCTGAGGCTATTCCTTGGAGCATTATTGTGGGTTTCGAGTGCTTAACACATGCTACATGAAACGCACAGTTCAGAGTCAGAATGCACTGGTGGACAATATTTTATCTCAATTAGTCTTTTACTGCTTCACCAATAAAGGCAGCTACTAAGTGCATCTGATACAGTCTACATAATTTAAATAAACCTCAATTTAACATGCTTCCTCAATCAAAAACAGTCATACAGCTGTTAGAGATGCTTTTTAAAATATATTATTCATGTTTTTAACCTCAGACAGGCAACATATGACCTCAAACTCAATTTGAATCCCTATTTAGACTCTTATGTCTCCGCATTGTGTTTTTAGCACTACCTAAACTGCTTGTGTTCTTTTCATAGTTTTTATGACTTTAGGAGCACTGCTGTCATCACAGTTTTAATGTTAAGTTGCCTAAGCAGAATAAATTTAATACCAAAACATCACCCTCAAACTCAAGTCAAGGACATGATGTTATTATGTGCTCCATTGTTTGGTCCAGATTTCTGTCATTGCATCCACGTGAGCTGTTAAGTTTCCACTTGTGCATCAGGTGGTCACATCAGTCATGTTCAGACCATACTTTATTGAATGTTTTCAGCGTGCTCTGGAGGAAATTATTGGGTGGCATACAATGTGTTTCTTTGAGAGGGTATTTTCTGTCCAAGCTTCCCTCTAGGTTTCATCTTTTTTACAGAGTTGGAGATCTGCAATTCACATCCTCGTGAGTTTAGTGGAGCCCTATGAAATTTTGGAGACAATTTTCTTGTCCATAGACAAGGAAATCCAAGTCACGGCTTTGTTGAGTTATTTTTCTGTGTTGCTGCTTCCCACTGAATGGAGCAATGGGAGATATTTGAGAGGACTGTAACTTCTGAACTAGAGTTAATCTCTGAGTTTCAGAGATTTCACTACTGATGAACTGTCTGTCATTGCATTGCGTGTGGAAACATGTGGCCCATATACGTGCAGAGTTAGAACAAACTAATTTTTGTGTAGTTTTAACATTGCAACGTTTTTGCATCTGTTTCACCTGTATCAAGCTTCTTTCTAGTTCTCATGATGTACATATTGTGAATAAAACAGGGCAATCACCAAAGTGAAATCTATAGATGTGGGTAGTATTTCTGAAAATTCTCTTCTTTCTCTCAGGCACTCCCTCAGGATTGAGTATGCCCTTTTTACAATCCCATCATTGGGTTCTGAAGTAGCTGCTATGTCCAATATGCAGTTTACAGATCCTGCCCATGCACAGTTGGATAGATTGGTTGTCGACAGGTTTGTATGATCCCTCTGATGCCTCAGTTTCACCTCTGCACATTCACGACAAAGTCTCGCGTGTGCTTTGTGCCTTCCCGAAACAGCCTCCTATAATTTTGGTCAGTCATGAGCCAGGCCCTTTTTTATGTGGGTGGGTATATCTGACCTCTTTAGTGATGCTTTGTGGTCATAGCTAAAATATTTTGGTTGTCCTCCTAGGAATCATCTACTGCAACCAAGTTGAGCAGAGAGTATTTGATCAGGATTTGGGTGCCAGCTTATAAATGACATGTCCAGCCTTGTGGAACTGGTTTGGATCATTAGCACCTCAATATTAGGCTGGTTTGGGAGAGGAGGTTGTTTTTGGACAGCCTTTCTTGCTCCAGGATTTGGAGGAGCAAGTGCTGGTTCTTCAATGCTTTGAGGTGATCACTGTAAGAAGCTCCAAAGTATAAAGGAGAACAGGGATCCCTGCTGCTGGGTCAACTACGGCATTTAGTCCATGAATTATAGCAGTGACCGTAACAGAGATAATGATTTAAGCTAAAAGCCAGACACAGGTCATGGGTTTTACAGTAGGGTTTTTTTGTGGACTCTGTGAATGTGTGTTTGTCATGGTTTCTGTACTGCATGTTTAAGTGTGCTGTTAGCCTGGGCTCATTACTGTTTTGAGGATAACAATGTTTACAAGAGACCGTCTCGGTGGTTGTCCTCTCAGGGTTTCCTGGAACCTCTAATAGGCCACAGGCAAAACTTTGCTTGGTTCTGCTAACTCAAGCTTATTGGTCGTGGTCTCTTGCTCATTTTATTAATTATAATTCACAGAGCTGACCAAAGGTTATTCAAAATTTGAAATAACAACAAAGAACGTTTGAAAAACTCAACAGGTCAGAAAACAATTAATATTTCAGGTTGAACTGAAGAAGGATAGAAATATTTAATTTAAGCTCGGAGAAGGAAGGGGAACTCATGTAGAATGAAGGGGAGGATCTGTGACAGGGTAAAGGCCAAGGTGATTGTGCCTGAGAATCCACACTGAAGTTGAAGTATGTGAAAGTATGTTATATTGGCTGCCATCAGATCTGTCAATGGCCAGGCAGATTATTTCGCACAATCTGTACTTCTCTGCTCATTGTATATGAAATAGAGATGGCGTATGAGTTGCTTTATAATGTGAGATGGCACCATCTTCTCACTGCTACCTCACACTCACAAGGGCACCACTCAGTCCATCTCTGCCACTGTACAGGCATCTCATGAAAACCCATTGCCTGCAAGCAGAGGGATCAAACGCTCGATATGCACTCAAGCGCTCACACCCTCCTCATCCTCTCAAACTACTCAATCCTTCCTGGCTCTGTGCTTTCTACCCACTCACTGGGGATACCTCACCACCTCACATCGTTCTGCATGCTCACAAACTGCTGTTGCACTCATTCCCATCATACTCAATCCTTCTGTATCTCTCACTGCAGGCAAATTTGGCCCATAACCAGGCAGAGGGAGGTGGATGGTTAGACTGGCAGGGAGTGCTGGATATCAAAATCCTCTGCCACTTTAAAAAAGTCAAGCTGCTGGGGAAAGAACAGAACTGTTCCTGTGGGGACAGTTAGGCACCAGGTGGGCCAGCTACTTTGCACTTGATCCTTCTTGGATGTGCAAAATAGCAAAAACATTGCACTGCTTAAACAATTCTGTATCCTCAGCAACCAATTCTTTCTCTGCTAATTAAGCGCGAGTGACATGCATGTTGGAACAGACTACAGCCTGCGTCCTTCTGCATCAGCACCATTTTTGAAGAAGAAACCTGGTCAAGCCTCAGAGGATATACCACGAGGTATCCACCCACACCCTCCACCAAAACAGAGACTGTCACCTTGGTGTGTTCCTTAGTTACTGTAGATTCGAAGATAAAAATTGAGTCAGCACCTCGCAGATATGCATTCATAACTGATGGAGAAAGGAATGCCAGAGGACTCTGATGCTCACAGAATGGCCGGAGATTAGGCACCTTTTACAGAAGATGTGCCTCTGTAGGTGGCCATAATTGTCATGCTCAACCTGCTGAGAGGGAGCAGGAGAATATCAAGCAGGGGAGAGAGTGACATCATAGTAGTGTCTCTGGACCAAACCTGCAGGAGCCCAGGGAGATTTAAATGCCATCACAGCAGCTGATGGAATTTGAATTCAATTAGAAAATCTGGAATATATAGTTAATTTCAGTAATCTCATTCTTGAACTGGTTCAGGCACCTAGCCTCCATGCAGAATCCACAGGTTGACTACCCTCCGAGTGGAAATATTTTCTCATTTCAGTCGTAAATGCTTTACCATGTATCCTCTGGTTATGACCCCTGGTTTTAAACTCTGCAGCCAGTGAAATGTTCTCCCTGCATCTGTTCTGTCCAGCTCTGTTAGAATTTTATATGTTTCAATCAGATTCCCTCTCATTCTTCTAAACCTTGAGGGGTTGAATGGTCTACTGCTTCTCCCATTTCTTATGTTTGTATGCAAATGCATGTTTATGGGCTTATTGGCACCTGCTGTGAAAAAGACCATCTTAAGAGATAAGACTTAATTTTTATTTGATGGCAAGAAACTGATCATGCTTGCCATTATTCTCACTACCTCAGAGAGTGAGAAATCTGCAGAAGATGTACAACAAAAGACTTCATAACACAAAGCCAAAGAGAGTGACAGTGGACATAGTAATGAAAACAAAGGTTGTGTTGAAGTATGATGCAAATTATTGAATTAAAGCCATCTGAAACCAACATGAAAGGATAAGGAAAGAAACCCTTAACACTTACTCCATAACTAGAGCAAAATACTGTGAACATTGGAAACCTGAATCAAACAGAATGCTGCAGAAACACGGCAAGTCTGAGTTTAAACTGTATTCTGAAGAAGAACTCAAAACGTGACTGTTGTTTCTCTCTCCACAGACACTACCAGATTTGCTGAGTTTCTCTAGCATTCTTTAACTTGAATGTTGTCTAAAAAAAAGAACAAAAATTAATTCTCATTGGAACACAATTATCTCACAAGTAAAATATTTACTTCAACAAATGGAAAAAAAGGAGACAAAACTAAGGCAACAACAACACTTTGATACAGCCCTGCAGACAAATACAATGCATGCATTGCTAATCAGAGATGACAACTGCAAATTGGTACTCAGTAGTGATCTAGGGGCATTTGTTGTAATCAACTCACTCAGATATATTATGTCACAACTCCAGTGCAAGTAGGACTTGAGGCCAAAGATAAGAACACTATTACTATGCCATAAGAGCCTTCCAGTGGCAATATCTAATTTTGAAAGCAGGCCAACTACAACCTTGTATAGCCGAGACATCAGCTTCATAACTGCAAACCTACTTTGGTGTTAATGTCTCATTGCAGGAGAGAGGGTTTTAGATAGATACACTGTGTTTGACTATTAATCAATAATATAATCTTTGTGAAGGAAACAAAAATGGATGCCAAGAAGGATAGAGAAACTATATGTGTCCCTTCGGGCAACAAAGACAAAACCTCAATGGGACATGTATAGAAAATATAAACTGAGAAAATATTTTTCTCGACTAGCTACAAAAATTAAAGAGAGGTGCACAAAAATAGCTGAGCTGGACTAAACCCAACATTAGAAATGCTAAAATTGTAGATCAGAAGATGAAACAACAATTGTGGTAGTAATGGCAACATCTATTTCAGTATTTTAGCAGGCAGACAAGAGAACAATATAATTGGTTCTTTGAATGACTTGCCAAGATACATTAGGTATGACAAAAAGGAAATGGCTGATGAGCTAAAATAGAGATATTATTTTATTTGCTTGCATTTCTGAACATACATTGTGTCACAATTACAGATAAGGCATTTATTTAAAATTACTTCAGGGAAAGTGACTGTGAAAATACTGTTAGCCAAGACTGATGATCAGACAACTAATACTGCAGCAGGAACTGATGTAATTTACCCTAGACTGCTTTAAGAAACAGACAGTCATGCTGTGAGTCAATGGCTTATGTCTTAAATAACTCATTGTATCCAGGAATTTCTGTGAATTAAATAATGGCTATAAATAACCATCTACACGGGAAGGAATGAAACAAACCTGGCAATCATAAGAATAATTTTTTCAAGGATACATGTTTGGATCCAATGCAAGAGACGGACATTTAAGAAACACAGGGCCTGAATCACCATTATTTGAGTTCTGATGAATAACCACAACAGTAGTTGAAAGTAATAACTATGTTAATCATAACCTCTTCTCCTGGTGGCATTATGGTCACCTCCATTGCTCTTTATTTTGAATTCAAATAGAAGATCAGACAATTGGATACAAATCGGTGAAGAAAGGAAGGTGACCATGATGTTACCAGACCTTTGAACTCTGAATTAGAATTGATTACCTTGGAGTGAAGAGCAAGCATACAGGATATTAGACAATATTTTAAAAATAATCAATGCATTGAATACAATCTGGCAAAATACATTAGTTGAACTGAAGAGGAGCAGTAAGATTGCATGTTATTCCTGTAAAATCCATATACAACAGTTAAAGCAGATATGAGAAAATAATGGCTTAAGTTTTTCCGTTTCCAGATAATCAGAGATGAGACAACTGTCCTGGCACACATGTTGCTAATACTTAGAAAGTTTAAACTCTGGTGAACTGATTTCTGCTTCCGAAGAATATCTGTGAAAATCTGTGAAAATACTGTGCTCAGTTTCGGAAACTTGGAGCAGGTAGACAAGAATTATCTACGTAGCCTGGACATTTTTAAACCTGGTTCTGAGTAGCCTGCATAATTAAACTAAGCAGCAGACCCAATGATCTGCCTAACCAGTTGAATACAACTTGACTAGCTGGCTACCCAACCTGATCATTTTAGCCAATCATCCAACTCCATCCCAGAACACCCAACTAACATCATCCAAGCCGCCCAATGTTGCTGAAATACCCTGTAATCAGCCAACAAACTAACTCAACTATAATCTCTGACCACCCAAATAAGGCAGAGACAACATGGTTTTCTGAAAGGGAAATCATGTTTGATCAGTTAGTTGGAGTTCTATGAGGATGCAACACTTCTTATGGATAAAGGAATCCCAGTGGATGTACTGTACCTAGACTTCCACAAGGCACTTGTGGTTAATTTGTCAACAATATTTGTCCTCAAAGGTTACTACAAAAATATAAACTAATGGCATATTGGTAACATATTGGCATGGATAGAAGTTTGGTGGCTAACAGGAAGCAGAGACTTGGTTTTCAAGTTGGTAAGATGCAAGAGTGGTGTACTACAATGGTCAGTGCTGGGCCCTCAAATATTTACAACTTATATAAGTGATTTAGATGAAGGGACAGAAGACATGGTTGCCAATTTTGCTATTAACACAAGAACAGGAGGGAAATTAAATTGTGAAGAGAACACAAAGAGACTACACCAAGATATTGATAGGTTAAGTGAGTGGGCAAAGATGTGACAAATGGAGTATAATGTGGGAAAATGTGAAATTGTCAATTTTAGCAGCTTTCAGTTCAGATGGATCTGGATGTCCTCCTATGTGAATAATAAAAGGTTAGGTGCAGTACAAAATTAGATCGGTTAACAGAATGTTAAATTTGTCACAAGGGGACCTGAATACAAAAGAAGGGAGATTATGCTTGAGTTATGTACAGAGCAATGGTCAATTGCATCTGGATTACTGTTTGCACTAATTGGGTGTATTTTTTTAAAATTAATTCACAGGAAGCCAGACCAGCATTTATTGCAGAGGACAGTTAAGAGTCAACCACATTTCTGTGGGTCTGGGATCACCTGTAGTCCAGATCAGGTAAGGATGACAGTTTCCTTCCCTAATAGATATTTATGAACCAGATGGATTTTTCCAACCTTCAACAATGGATTCAAGATCATTACTAATCTCTTAATTCCAGATTCTTATTGGATTCAAATTCCACCATCTGTCATGTTAGAATTCGAACTTGGGTCCGCAGAACATTTCTTGGGCCTCTGGGCTAACAGTCCAGCGATAACGCCACTAGGACATCACCTCCCTTATTTAGGGAAAAATGTAAACACATTAGAGGCAGTTCAAAAAAACATTGGACAAACTAATACCTGGTAAGAGCAAACAGTTTTATGATGGAAGATTGGACAGGTTAGGCTTTTATCTGCTGGAGTTCAGAAGAGTAAAAGGTGACTTGATTAAAACAATTAAAACCTGAAATGTCTTGACAGGGTAGTAGCAAAATATGGTTCCTCTTATGGGAGAATCTACAACAAAGGGCTAATGTTCCAAAAATCAGGGTCACCTCTAAAAAAAAAACGAGATTATTTTCTTTCTCTCAGAACGCCATGAGTTTATGAAACCCTCTTCCTGTAACGGTGATGACAGCAGAGGTCTTGAATATTATTAAGGCTAGTAGATAGATTCTTGTTAATCAAAAGGTGAACAGGGTTAGGAATCAGGGGTAGGCAGAAATGGAGACTGGAGGTGACTACCAAATCGCCTGTCATCCTATTGAATAGTGAAGCCGACTTAAAAGGGCTGATTGGCCTATTCCTGCTTCTGTTTCAATTGTTTGTGTAGATATAACTGGTTCCCCCAACCCAAATACACCCCCACACTCCAATCCATTATCTAACTCACCCATTCAATAACTAATTCACTAGCCCACTTTCATTCATTAAAACACTTGAGACTTTCAGATATTTAAACTCTATACAGCAGGTACTGTGTAAGAAGGGAGTATGTCTGCTCCCCACCCTGACTCTCCCACAATTACTGATCTTAAGCAAGAAAGGATTCACTCGTCCATTTTTATATTTCGGACAGAATTTGAAAACGGTTCAGAAAACTTCACTGGTAGATTAGATTAGGTTCCCTACAATGTGGAAACAGGCCCTTCAGCCCAACCATTCCACACCGACCCTCCAAAGAGTAACCCATCCAGACCCATTTCCCTCTGACTAATGCACTTAACACTATGGGCAATTTAGCACGGCCAATTCACCTGACCTGCACATCTTTGGACTGTGGGAGGAAACCAGAGCACCCAGAGGATACCCATGCAGACTCCGGGAGAATGTGCAAACTCCACACAGACAGTCACCCGAGGCTGTAATTGAACCTGGGACCCTGGTGCTGTGAGGCAGCAGTGCTAACCACTGACCGCCCTAGTGGTGGGTAGTGGCAACGAGGTGACAATTGCTGCTGACCAGAAGATCAGCACCATTATTTTCATACTGGGGACTTAGCTTATGATAAAATTAATTCATGGAAACTGGTGAATCTGGAACTGAAACAGACAGTTAAAATGGAAATGAATGTGTTTGTGGGAAGAGGGCATTAACAATTACAGGAAATAAGTGACTAGTTAGTTTGGCTCTTAATGCTGCAAGACTACCTCCAATCTCCAGGAGTCTTGTCAATTGCATTAGGAATTTTCCGGAGCTATTCCCTGAATAACCACAAACTTTTCTTTTCTACATTTGGCTCTCTGAACAGAAAGCATTGTTGAGAACATGAGGATAGTGAATATGGCCACACCTTTCATTAGTCCTCTTTTGCTTGTATGTTGACACTACACAAACTAGCAATAATCATATTTCTACTCCTACCTTGAGCAAATTTCACACCCTCTGTAACTGCTTTCCACAAACAAAAATTCTGACTATAAAACCCTTTGAGATATTTCAAGGTCACAAAGCCCTGATGATACAAATTTGTTATTTTTCTTTCTAGACAAATTCGCCAATTATCAACAACAGTATTTGAAGTATAATATTACAGCTACAATGAAAAGTTGAATGTCATTTTACATGGCAAGACATTACATTGAATAAATGACTTAACGGAAAGAATATAAAGCAAGAAATAAGAACAGGCCGTTCAATCCATCTGTAGTGTTCCTAGCTACAGTCATTGTCCAGGGACAATCTAGATAACTATGGACAAAACTATAATTACTTTATCTCCCTTTGAAAAGTTCCACAATTGCTGTGGTACTTTGCTGTGAATATCTCAGAAATGTGGCTGCCAGGGGGATCAGGGCTGGGAACTGAGTATCCAAGGAAACACATACTATTAAGAGGACAGGCAGATAGCAAAGAGGTGTGCTTACCTTATTAGTAAGAAGTGAAATTAAATCAATAGCAAGAAGCAATATAGCGTCAGAAGGCATAGAATCTGCGTGGGTAGACTTGAGGAACTCCAAAGGTAAAATAGGGAAGAAATTCAGTCAGGAGATAGAATTGGCATGTAACAAAGGCAGTATTACAATATCATGGGGGACTTCAATGTAGTCTGGGAAATCAAGTTGTTAGTCGATGTCAAGAAAAGGAATTTGTGAAATGTCTATGAGAGGTTTTATTTGAAGCAGCTTGTAGTATAGCCCACTAGGGAACAGGCAATTCTCAGTTTAGTGATGTGTAATGTGGCACACTTGATTAGGAAACTGAAAGTGAAGGAACGTTTAGGGACCAGTGATCATAATATGATAGAATTCATCCTGCAGTTTGAGAGGGAGATGATTGAATCAGATGTAACAATATTACAATTAAGTAAAAGTATCTACAAAGACATGGGGAAGGAGCTGGCCAGAGCTGACTGGAAGAGAGCCTAGCAGGGAAGACATTGGCACTGTAGCAGCAGGAATCTCTGGGGTAATTTGGGAGGCAGAGCAGAAATTCAACCAATGGGAGAAGAAACAAGCTAAGGGAGAAGAAGGCAACTATAGCTGATAAGGGGAATTAGGGACAGCATAAAAAAACAAAAGAAAAAAACATACAGTGGGAAGCCAGAGGATTTGGAAGCCTTTAAAAACCTGCAGAGGTTAACAAAAAGACAAAAAAATTGGGAGGAAGTGAAATATGATGGTACGCTAGCTTGTAATATAAAAGAAGATTGCAAGAATTTTTTAAATATCTAAAAGATAAGAGAGAGGCAAGAATCAACATTAAACCACTGAAAAATGAGGCTGGAGAAATTATAATAGAACACAAAGAAATAGTGGAGATTTTGTAGAAGAACTGAATGAGTACTTTATATAAATCTTTACACTGAAAGATACAAGCAACATTCCAGAACTTCAGAGAGTCAGGGGCAGAGGTAAATGCAGTGGCCATCACAAAGGAGAAGATGCTGGGGAAGCTGAAAGGTCTGGGGTGGATAAATCAACCAGACCCCACAGTTCTAAAGGATAGCTGAAAGGATTGTGAAGTAGACAAGCAGGAGGCTGGAAGAGCACAGCAAGCCAGGCAGCATCGGGGGTTGGAGAAGTCGTCGTTTTGGGTGTAACCCTTCTTCAGGACTGGGAAGGCATTGATAGTGATCTTTCAGGAATCACTGGAGTCAGGGAGGGTGCCAGAGTATTATGGCTAATGTTACAGCCCTGTCTATGAAAGGATGGAAGCAGAAGACCGGAAACTACAGGCCAGTTAGCCTGACTTCATTTGTTGGTAAAACTTTAGAGTCCATTATTAAGGAAGAGACTGCTGAGCACGTGACAGTGCCTGGTAAAATAGGACAGTCAGCATGGATTTGTTAAGAAGAAGTCATGCCTGACAAATTTGTTAGAATTTTTTTGAGTAGGTAACAAGCAAGTTAACAAAGGAGAATCAGTGGATGTGGTTAATTTGGATTTCTGGAAGATCTTTGAAAAGGTCCCGCACAGAGGGCTGCGAAATAAGACTCCATAGTGTCCAGAGCAAGGTACTGGCATAGATGGAGGATTGGCTGACTGGCAGAAGGCAGAGAGTAAGGATAAAGGGGTCTTTCTCAGGACGGTGGCTGGTGATTAGTGGAGTCCCGCAGGGGTCCTTGTTGGGAGCACAATGATTCATGTGATACATTAAGGATCCGGACAAAGAAAGTGAGGGTATTGTTGCGAAATTGCAGATAATAAATATTAAGTGGAGGGACAGGGCAGGCTGCAGAAGGACTTGGGTGCACCGGGGAGTGCGGGCAAAGAATTGGCAGATGGAATACAATGTGGGAAAGTGTGAGGTTATCACTTTGGTGGAAAGAGTAGAGGTATTAACTATTTTCTAAATGGGGGAAGGCTGCAGAAATCTGAAATACAAAGGATCTTGGGAGTTCTAGTTCAGGATTCTCTTAAGGTTAACATGCAGGTTCAGTTAGCAGTTAGGAAGCAAATGCAATGTTAGCATTCATTTCAAGAGGCTGTGAATACAAGAGCAGAGATGTACTGCTGAGGGTGTATAAGGCTCTGCATTTGGAAGATTGTGGGCAGTTTTGGGCCTTTTATCTAAGGAAGGATTTACTGGCTTTAGAGAGTCAGAGTCATACAGCATGATCCAACTAGTCTCTGTGGACCAAATTCCCAAACCAAACTAGTCCCACTTGCCTGCATTTGGCCCATATCCTTGTAAACCTTTCCTATTCATGTACTTATCCAAATGTCTTTTAAATATTGTAACTGTACCTCCATCCATACTTCCTCTAGCAGTTTATTCCACATACGGACCAGTCTCTAGGTAAAAAAGTTACTCATGTCCTTTTTAAATCTTTCCTCTCTCACCTGAAAAATATGCACCCTAGTTTGGAGCTCCCCCATCCTAAGGAAAATACCTTTACTATTCACCTTATCTATGCCCCTCATGATTTTATAAATCTTTATAAAGGTCACCCCTCAACTACCTGCACTCCAGTGAGAAAAGTCCCAGCCTATTCAAAGTATCTTTATAACTCAGACCCTCCATTCTCAGTCCTAGTCTATCCAGCCTTTCTTTATAGTTCAAACCTTCCATACAAGGCAACATTCTGGTCAATCTTCTCTGATCCTTCTTCAATTTAATAATATCCTTCCAGTCCACAGTATTCCAGAAGAGGCCTCACCAATGTCCTGTACAACCTCAACATGACATCCAAACTTTTATACTTGAGGGGGTCCAGAGAAGGTTTATGAGCGTGATCCCAGGAATGAAGAGTTTGTTACACGAAGGGCAGTTGAGGATTCTGGGTCTGTATTTGATGCAGTTTAGAAGGCTGAGAAAGGATCGGATTGAAACTTACAGAATACTGAAGGGCCTGGATAGAGTGTATATGTTTCTGGTAGGAGGAAAGACTTGCATTCAAGGGCACAGCCTCACAGTGAAGGGATGGCCTTTTTGAATTGAGATGAGGAGGAATATCTTCAGCCAGAGGTTGGTTAATCTGTGGAACTCATTGCCACAGTAGGGTGTGGAGTCCAAGTCAGATGAGTATAATTAAGACAGAGATGGATAAGTTCTTGATGAGTCATGTGATCAGGTGAAGAAGGCAGGAGAATGAGATGGAGAAACATATCAACTGTGATCAAATCTTGGAACAGACTCAATGAGCCGAATGACCTAATTCTGCTCTTATAAATTGCAGTTTTATGGTCTAATTGAATTCTGACCAGTAAGTATAGCAAAAATATGGAGGGTGAAAATATTTTAACTCTCCTGGAATCTAGGTGACTCCCCCAGCTTCAGACTTAGAGTATATTTATGCTTTTTACACAAGTGCACACTTCAGTTTTATGATACAGTACTTGACATCTACAATGTTTCCAATTCACAAGAATGCTAATGCCAACCAATTTGCACTCTCCTCCTGTGCAGTATAATTGTGGTGTTACTTTGGAGTGTCATTCTTGCCAATTGACCCGATGAAAAGCTTCGACAAAGTGTGCTTTTTGTTTTAAGCGATGCCCAAGTTCTGTAAAATCAAACAACATTTTTTCCAATATTGACAAGGCCCAGTTACTGCTCCTCTCTTAACCAGACAATAGTTATGTGGTAAGGGGAAAGCTTTAAAAAGGAAAGAGGCGACACTAAAAATAACAACACTGTGAACAAACAGGCACTTCTTTAAACTACAGTGATTATAATAAAATCGTGTCGAGGTTTTATGCCACCTAAATTAGAAAGGGTGAAAATAGGATCATGTGTCTTTCATATGCATACTTAATTTCTAGAGATTGTACAACCAGTTTAGCCTATATAGTTATACAGTAATTGAATTATAGTCTGTATTGGTCCTCTACGACTAGCACCATAGTGCTGGTAGTAGAGGCCGGGTGGCACAGTGGTTAGCACTGTTGCCTCACAGCGCCAAGGACCTTGGTTCAATTCTAGCCTCAGGTGACAATCTATGTGGAGTTTGCACATTCTCCCCATGTCTGCGTGGGTTTCCTCCAGTTGCTCTGATGTCCTCCCGCAATCCCAATATGTGCAGATTAGGTGAATTGGCCATGCTAAATTGTTCGTGGTGTTCAGGAATGTGTAGGTTGGGTGCATTAGTCAGGGGTAAATGTAGGGGAATGGGTCTGGGTAGGTCACTCTTTGGAGGTTTGGTGTGGACTTGTTGGACTGAAGGGCCTTTTCCCACACTTCAGGGATTCTGTGATTTTACCACTCCGATGTCTTCTTACACCACTCTGCATATCTTTGTCTTTGGATGTTTATCCAATTCTCTTTAGAAAGCCACAATGGAATTCTGCTCTAGCATCCTCCCAGGCAGTGATTCCATATCATAACTACACATACTGCATTAAAAAAAATTGTATTGCTATCACCTCTAAGTCATTGCTAATCTCCTTAAATGTCTGTCCTTGAGTTCTTGTCTGAAAGGGTACAGTTTCTCATCCATTCTTTCTCTGCTCTTCATGATTTTGAGCATTTTTATCAAATATTCTCTAAATCTTCTCTACTCTAAGGTCAACAACACTTGTGTTTATTGTGAGCAAAATGGAATAATGAAGGACAGAAGTTTTACTGCAGCTATACATGCCCTTGGTGAACTCGCAGCTGTGTTCAGTTTTGGTCTATTATTTGAGAAAAGAATATAATTACTTTAGAAGCAGTTAAGAGAATGTTCACTTAATCTATTCTTGGGATGAAGGCCTTGTCTTACAAGGAAAACTTGAACATACTGGGCCTACATCCTTTGAAGTTTAGAGAAATGAGAGGTAATTTTGCTGAAACATATGATCCTGAGGTGACCTGAAAGCATGGATATGAATGCAATGATTTCTTTTAATGGGGAGGCTAGAACTAGGAGACATAAGTTAAGAATAAATTGTGTCCTCTTTCACATGGAGATGAGGTTTTCTTTCCCTCAAAGAGCTCTTAGTCTGCAGACATTTCTTCAGAAAGTAGTGGAGGCTAGTCATTGAATTCAGTTGAGGCAAAGTTTTGATCGAAAAGAAAATCAAGGGTTATGGGTGCAAGTAGGAAAGTGGAAATGTCAAGACAATAATCAAATCAGCCACAGTCTTATTGAATAGTGAGTACACAAACAGGAGACTGGAAGAACACATCGTGCCAGGCAGCATCAGGAGGTGGAGAAGTCAATGTTTCGATGTAACTCTTCTTCAGGACTGCCCTTCTTCGGGACTGGGGGTGGGTGTAAAGAGAGCTGCAGATAAAGGAGGTGGTAGGGGCAGAGTGGTGAAGACAGGTAGAAGGTACGATCTGCTTGGTCAGTGGGAGGAATGAATCTAGTAGGTGGCTGGGAGCAGTGGAAGGTGGGGGTGGGGCTAGGAAGTGAGTCAGGGGGTAAGAAAGGTTATTTGAAATTGGAGAATTCAGTGTAGAGTGCTCTGGCTTGTAGGCTGCCCAGGCGGAAGATGAGGTGTTCCTCCAATTTGTGGTTTGGTTCATTGTGGCAATGGAGGAGGCCAAGGATGGTCATGAAGAAGGGTTACACCCAAAACATTGATTTCTCCACCTCCTGATCTTGCCTGGCTTGCTGTGTTCTTCCAGCCTCCTGATTGTCTACTTTGGATTCCGGCCTCTGCAGTTTTTTTGTCTCTAACCTGATTGAATAGTGAGGCAGGTTTGAAGAGCTGAATAGCCTACTGCTGTTCCTAAGCCCTATGTTTCATCCTCATCTGAACCAAATTTCCACATCCCGGAACCCACCTCATAAATCATTTCACGCGCTCTAAAGCCGTCACATCATTTTTAAGGTGTGATGCCCAGCACTATCAATAATAAAGCAGTGTCATCAAAGCTTCATCACAACTTCCTTTTATACTCAATGCCTTGATTTATAATGTCCAGGATCCTGTGTGCTTTATTAACTGCTTCCTCAAACTGATCTGAGTGATTTATACAAATATACACCTCACTTCACTGTGCCTGAACTTCTTTAGAATTTGTATCCTTTGCATTATCCCACGCCAGTCTTACAACAATGTAACACTTCAAATTCAGCTGATTTAATTTCATATGCCATGTATATGCCCTTTATCGTTCCAGTGAGGTATGAATTATTCAAGTCCTTACACAGAAATGTACGTTGAAAAATCTTTCTAAAACACTGGGTATATTAATCTACAGCTATTTTAATATCCACGATCTGTCATTGGAATTAGTTACTCACCATTTGCTATGCTGCTGATTTTGCAATCATTTTAAATTATGCGTGTCAAGTTTGGATTATTTTTAGAGTGGCCAGACTGATTGGTGATCATTCATATTTGATTGTTGAAATGTTGGGGCTACAAGGTTTAGATGCATGGAAACGAATCACACTCCATGATTTTTACAATAGCAGATAAAGCCAAAATTGTGAGCCAATGTTTTCCTTTTTACTGATGTAAGCTCAGTTTTTAACGTCTGATCAAATAATTCAAAGCATTTTAATTTCTTATCACAGTTCAGATATTTTAGGCTTGGGTCCAGTTAGATTGATTGATTGCTTCTGACCTGCCTCCAATGCCTTTACAGCCTTGGTGACCAAAATAGTCTACAATATTCCAGACAAGGTTGTACAAGTGCCTTGTCATCAGCCTAGGGGTTTGTACACTATCGCTTAATTACACATCAAGAGCTGGTTACCTTCCTACTGGTCTAGTACACTATGTTCTTGGGTTCACAAGTCATGCATCAGATCTCACTCCTGTGTTGTGATTTGTAAACTGCTGCCATCTACTTTATGATCCCACCAATATTTCCATTTCCTAGATTTATTGACTTACATTAAAAAACATTTGCAGCCAAGAATGACATAATCTATACAGCTACTTCTGGCACAGCCCCTCTTCTCTCTGCTCATAAAGCAAGCCAACTGCCATGTTCCAGTTCATTATACTCTTTTGGTCAATGTTTTTACAATTGTAAGAAACAAACCATTATAAAGTCATGCTTCGTATTTAACTTTTGGCATTTTGAGCTTCAGACAGTCCTAAGTCTCAAATAGATACCTAATTAAATATGGACACACAAAACTAACTAGAGAATTCACATGTCTTTGTTTAAGGATGGATTGACATAAAAAAACTAAAGAATTCCCAAAGGCATGACTCTCTCTTTACACATTGACAAAAGTGAACATCGAAAATCAATGTATATATGATAAATGTGTGTTGGTATTATGTCATGTTGGCCCCTCATTCAAAATAGAAAGACTGCTCCAAACTCTCAGGGTGTCAAACAACAACGTGGGATGATTAGAATCAACACTTCCATAAGATGGTAGTGGAGTAGGGCTTCTGAACCCAAGACTCGTCCACTCTGTCTGCTTTTTGGTTCATTTCTTTTCTTTTTTCTCTTCTCTCATTTATTCTCCTCTGTTGTTTTATTTTACTGGCGTCTTGGTGAAGAGCTCAGTCATGGTGATGGCATCAGCAGCAGCAAGTAGGCCTAGCGGCGCGGACTCGCAGCATCAAAATCGGAGGTGAGTCTGGTTCCCAATAGTGGCTGTGTCCAGCACAGATTAATGGAGGCAGCAACCAAGGCGAGTTCAGGCCCAGCTCTAAGCCTGGTGGCAATAGCAACAGCTGTAGTGGCGAGGCGGGCCTGAAGCGGACTCCTGGCACCGGTGGAGTTGAGTTTGGGCTGGTGCAGTACCAGGTCCAGGAAGGACTCATAATGGCGAGGGCATCGGTGGAGGGAAGGTGGTGCTGAATAGTGGCAACTTTCATTCCAACAGTGGCAGCGTAGCAAAGAAGACTCATGCCTAGCCACCAGGCCCATGGCCGACAATAGAGCACTTAACCAGAAGGACTTTTTCATTATTTTTCATTTTTCTGCCTTTTATATTCTATTTTTCTGTGCTTAAAGGTGGCGCTAGAGAGACACACTACAACAATTTTCATTATTTTTGTAACAAGATCCATGTGACAATAAATCAATCAAATCAAATATCACCCTTTGATTGGAAACATGACTTAGACTTGGCAAGCTACATTATGATGAAGTCTTTTTGTCTGCTTTTAAATGAGCTGGAAATTATTTGTAAGCAGAGAGAATTTCACTGAAAGCCAATGTAATAAATAGTAATAAAAATAAAAAGCACCAGAAAACATAGCAAGCCTGATAAGATTTGTGGACTGAGAAATGGAGTTAACATTTCAAGATCAATGATACTTCCTCAGAACTGCAGGGAGCTGGAAAATTTTGATACTGTTGACAAGGTGGAAGGAGAAGCCAGTAGAATAGATGATGAGGGTTCCTGGAGCAACAAAGGGTGTGCTAGTGGTTGTACAAGAGAAATGTTGATACAAAAATACACATTAATGATAGGAATGAATAGTAGAAAATACATCAGTTCTGCTGAAGGCAAATCCATGCATGACACCGGAAAGGGAATGGACAAAAGGATTGCAATCAATATGGACCACAGGTTCATGCTTTAAAGCTGCTGAACTCAATATTGAGTCCTGAAAGCTGTAAAATGCCCAAGTGGAAAGTGGTGTGCTGATTTTCTGTTTGCATTAGGCTTCACTGGGACTCTGCAACAGGCTTGGGATGAAAATGTCAGCATGGGAGGAAAATGGCATATTGTAATGTATCTGTAATATTTTGCTTTCAATAAGCAACAATGCTTGGAATCCTCAAAGTTTTTCCTATTGTGATTCGAATGAGAATCAACCTCATGGACATTTGACTGCAGGAAATCTTGAGGCTTACCGAGATTTCATCATTTTAAAGATCTTCACATCAATACAAGTGTCAATTTAATCTATAAAAAACACATGCTTGACATGAAAGCTACTGAAACAATTATAAACTGGACCAATATTTATGTTATTATCTGAATAACAGCAATATGCCAGCTGAAGCAGCCATTCCACTCTTTTGCCTGTTCCAGAATTCGAGATCAGGGATGATCATGCACCTCAAAGCCAATTTCCTGCGCTATCCCCAATTCCCTCAATGTGATTAATATCTATAAACTTATCAATGTCAGTCTTTAACTTACTTAATGATTCAGCTTCCACATCCTCTGATGCAGAGAATTTCAAAGATTCAATTCAAAGATTTTCCTGAGTGAAGGAAGTACTCTCACCATGTCCTAAACGGCAAGCTTTTATTCTGAAACTGTGTCCACTGCTTCTATGATCATCCCATACCCCCACCAATGTTACAGCCCCACACCAGGAGAAATATCCTTTCGACCTCCACTCTGTCTGGCACTTTAAGAATTTTGTAAGTTTTAACCAGACCAACTTTCAACCTTCAAATTCAATCCAATCTAAACCCAGTCTCACTTTCTCCTCAAACTCTCTCCATTCTATAAATTAGTCTGGTAAACTTCATTGCACTCCCTCTATAGAAAGTATATTATTTCTTAGGTAAGGGCACCAAAACCGCACACAATACTCCAGGTACAAGTTCTCTGAGGCTCCATACAATTGCAGCAAGACTACTTCTGCACCCATATCTTCAGATGATAACGGTCAACATATCGTTTGCCTTCAAATTGTTTATTACACATTAGTTATGAACAAAGACACGAGGTCTCTTTGGTCAAACATTTCCTAATCTCTATGTAAGCCATATTCTGCAATTCCATTCCTGTTACATTTGCCCAATCACGGAGCTTGTACAAATCCCCTTGAAGACTCTCAACATCTTGCACACAATTCCTACCTTATTTTGTGCCATCTGCAAACTAGGAAGTAATGTATTTGATTCTTGCGGTACCCCACTAGTCACATCCTGCCAATCAGAGAATGATCAATTTCTTCCTACTCCATTTTTCTTTCTGAAAACCAATTCTCAATCTACAAACACTTTTTATACCTATCTCAGGCTGTAATTTTGTTTATTACCTGATTGGTAATTTGAAAACTTCCAGAAAATCAAAATACATGACATCAGCTCATTCCCCCTCATAACAGTCTACAATAAATCCAAACTCAAAAGCTCAAAAATCCATGTTGATACTGCCCAATCAGATAATTATATTCTTACTGTCTTATTATCATATCCTTTAAAATAGATTACAGTATTTTTTTGCTGCTACTGACATCAGGCGAATAGATGTGTAGTCTCTTAATTTCCCTCTCTCCTTTTAATTAATGAAGTTACATTTGCAACCTTCAATCTGTAGGCACCATTCAGGAACCTACAGAATATTGAAGTATGACCAGTGCATTTGTTATCTCTACAGTCATCTCTTTTAGCAGGCTTAAATGTAGATCATCAAGTCCTAGGGATTTATTAACTTCCAGTCTCATTAACTTCCCCGATCCTGCTTTTTATACTGTTCTGATTTGTCATTCTCACAACGCTCTTGGATCACAATTATTTCTTGGAGATTTCTTGCATTGTCCGCCATGAAGGCAGACACAAAATAATTGATTAGTTTTTCTGTCATTCCCTTCCCTAACATAAACTTTCCTATCTCTGCCTACAATGTATCCATATTTACCTTTGTTGACTTTTTTTTTAACATACTTATACAAGCTTTTACAGTTCATTTTTATGTTCCTTGCTAGTTTACATTCATAATCTAGTCTCCCTTTTCTTAAATCAGTTTCTTGGTCCTCCATTGCTGAATTCTAAAATGTTCCCAATCTTTAAAGTTTCCAAAACCAGAACAGTATGGATGCTGGCAATGTAAAATCCACACAGAAAATGCAGGAGAACCTCAGCTGGTCTGGCAGAATTGGCAGAGAGAGAAACCAAGTTCATGTCTTGAGTCCAATATAACCCTTGCTCAAAAGAAAATTATGAGGAGAAAGTGAGGTCTGCAGATGCTGGAGATCAGAGCTGAAAATGTGTTGCTGGAAAAGCACAGCAGGTCAGGCAGCATCCAAGGAACAGGAGAATCGACGTTTCGGGCATAAGCCCTTCTTCAGGAAGGATTCCTGAAGAAGGGCTTATGCCCGAAACGTCGATTCTCCTGTTCCCTGGATGCTGCCTGACCTGCTGCGCTTTTCCAGCAACACATTTTCAGCTCAAAAGAAAATTAAACTACCTGAAAGTGTTTCTACAAAGATTACAATTTAAAGAAAAGGGGGAGTATGTAAGGTAATACTGGAATTCACCTTTGTCATCAAATATGAAGCAACAGTGCCATAAACTGGCAATTACTGTTCATTTTCACAGGTTGCAGCACAAACCGTACAGATATTCTCTTGTACAGAACCGTTCTATTTTTGATAATAGTTCATTTTCACATTACACATATATTGATGTATGACTAAAAATAACTAACTCAAGGAAAAGCTAACCACATTTCTAATTTTGCACAATTAGAAATATTTTAGGAAATTAAAATATAACTACTTAATTTGGCATGTATGTTATGTGCTTTTAGTAGGAGATGGTGGCGCACTGGTAATGTCAATAGAATATGATCCCAGTTAATGCTTCAGGAACACAGGCTAAATCCCACAATGATAACTGGTTGAATTTACTAAATCAATAAATATGGAATTGAAAGCTAGTGCCAGTGATGGTAACCATGAAAACTGTCATGACTGTTGTAAAAGTCAATCTGGTTCACTAATGTTCATTAGGAAAACAAATCTATCATCCTTACCTGATTTAGCCTATATTTGAATCCAGGCCTTCAGATGTGTGACTGACTCTTAAAATCCTATGAAATGGCCCTAGCTTGCCACTCAGACAAACAGCAATTAGGGATGGACAAGAAATTCTGACCTTGATGATTTATTTAAACTCTGCTGTGTTGTTTAATATTACAGCTTATAAAAAGTGACATATTTTGAAAATTGCTAATTAAGATTTAGTACATAAAGTTTACAAACAATGTGTGGCCAATAACTTTATTGCTCATTAAATATTTGATATAAATAAGATGTATAAATAGCAGAGGTATATTTATATAAATATTCAATTCATCCTGTAATAATGTCTTAGATCTTTTCTATAAATAATGCCAATAAAACAAAAAATTATATTAAAGAAGTACTAATAAATGAAACTTTTTTAAAAATTGATGCTAAAGATTATTTGTCTAGAAGATAAACACAACCTTTCAATGATTTGCTACAATTCAGATACAGAGACCTAATATTATTCTTGTGTTGGACATAATTTATAATAAGGAAAATTCAGAAAAACATTATATCCAATTGCAATAAGTTGATGACACAGGAGTTGTCAGTGGTGTCAACATAATAATCCTGTTCCTGACAACTGTATTTGTCACTATTAAGATTGAATTCAAGTACACAATATGTCAGTGTTGAGGCCAGATTCTGTTCATCATTGACCCCTCTCTTCCAGCAAACCATCCTTCTCTTCCACTTTCTAATTAATTACCTCATCCATTTTTTGGTGAAGCTACATGTAAGCAAGCTTAATAAGAAACACACTAAGGATAAAGAAAAAATATTTTAGCTTTAAAATAAAACTCAAATCTACTTGCACCAATGAATCAGATATTTAAAATGACATAAATTCTAATCCATTACATATGAGGTTTCAATTCTGCTCATCATCTTTAAATATGAATGAGAAAGATCTGACATTCTACTTGCTTTTTATAGAATATTACAGACATAGCATTCAGCCGTTCGATAAAAAATAAAGCATTGACACAGTAGGTTTCCTACCTGAGTTCTTCAGTTAGATACATGGCCTAATATAAAGGGTAGATCCTTTTGAAGAATTCAAAAAAAAAAGCAAATCAGCATGAATACATCTCTGCAATTTCTAGAAATGACTGAGCCATAAATATGAATAAAAAAGGATTTTAACAATCAATATGATGCCTTTCGGTTAAGCAGAAAGAGCATGCCTGCAGTCTTCTTGCCAGAATGCTGCACATTATGATCAGCTTGTAAGGCTGAACCATGTGATGATTCCAGCAAGTTTCATTACTCTGACAGCTGTACATTCACTGAAACATCTTTAATGAATTCTTCCACATTTATCATTCTTTTTGTACACAAAATTTAAAACGGTAGCTGTGACAAGCTACATAATATATTATCCATATATTTACTTTAGCCATTTCACAGATGCTGCAGAAGACAGATATTTACGCAGCATTATGTTGTATTAAAATGAAAACCTACTCCTGAGAGATCTATGAAACAGATTCCATGGGTGGCCATTGTTTAAGATGCAGTTGAAGGTCAATGGCTTCTTTCACTGTTGTAATTTATATGACGTTTTTTCAGATCTATAAATAAATCAATGCTGACATTTTATTTAACCAGGTTCAAAATTTCGTACAATTGATCATTTCTGTTTGGAGAAAGATAACATTTATTTGAAATGATCCTGAGAGACCTGGTAAACAAATACTTGTAAAATCATAACGTGTTAAGACCTACGATGGATTCAAGAACAGTGCCCCAATTAGTTAAGATTTCCAGCATTGCAGAATTTTTCTTTTGTTCCAAATAAACTGTTGGAGCTTTGCAATCATGTGAAAATCTTGGTGTACAAGAGAAATGCATTTCACACTGCAGGCTTCAATTTTCTTTAAATTTTGGACAGTGACAATTAAATCACCTTCCATTATGTCCTGGATTTTAATAAAAACATTGACTTTAAAACAGCTATTGTCTTTGTCTTTATAAACAATAATTATTTACTTGCAGGAGGTCCTCAATTATAATAAATGTTATAATCACTGCACAGCTTTTGTTTCACTGAAAACATCTGGTTCTCCCTCTAGTGACTGGATGAAAGCACTGTAAATCATTATGACTTTTTTTACTCCACTGATTATGAAGCAAGGACAGATTTCACTGCCAATCTCAAGTTGCCCTCAAGAGGTGGAAGTGCATCTTTTTGAACTGCTTCAATGCAGCTTCCACAAAGCTGGTTGGTACAGAATTTGATTAAATGACAATGAAGAAACAGCAATAAATGTTGAAATTAGCTTAGTGTCTGATATACAGGTTACCATGCTCCCAGAAAATTGCTTTCTTTGTCCTACTTGGCAATGAAAGGTACAGGATTGAGAAAAAATGCTAATATGCTTGAAAATTGATGCAGTGTATCTGTAAATAACACACAGCAATAGTGGATGTTTACGCAATTGCATAAGAACATTAGAATTAGGAGCTGAGTAAGACCCTTCAGTCCCTTGCACCATTCAATAGAATCATGGGTTTACCTTACAAATTAACCCTGTATTTTTGCACTCCATACAAATCATTTAGTCCCCGAGAACTTCATTTGCTTCCAGTGATCTATTGTCTTCAATATATGCAAACAATTGTACATCAAGGCTTTTCTAGGGTATAGAATCCCAAAGGTTCACAACTCTTTGAGTAAAGGAAGTTCTCTTCTTCTTAGTTTGAAATGGAGAATCCAGTATGCTGACTCTGCAATCCTGTGTTTTAGATTTTCCTGCCAGGAGATAAAGGGCCACTTAAGTGAACTATGCTTTCCTGTACAGCACAAGCATCGTGCATGTTGTTCTGGCTACATACATTTAAATAAGTGAAATGTATTCCATTACGTCCTTGCACATATCTTCTTGTTGATGGAGACACTTTAGAGCTATTTACCACCAAGCAATTAATTTCTGACCAGGGTGAATAGTCACATACCTTATGTGACTCATGTTGCAATGTCAATGGAAGAAACATAAATCAAAATTACCAGACATAACAACGTACTGTGCAAATGCCACATTATTAACAGGGTTGTACTTTACATTACATAAATCAGGACTTACACAAATTGAAATGTTTTGATGGGCAAATGATTCTTCCAATAAAATGATAAATTTCAGTTTAAATATGTCTTTCAAACCAAAAACAGTTGCATCATCCCTGTAGATATGTGGCACCAAACGTAGTTTCAAAGCTCTCTAATTTAGCTACTCATGTAAAGGATTTCTCACTTTGCCCACCCAATCAATCCGGCCCTTGGGTCATGTTTACCACCAATTACATTTCATCCAACATCACCTGAAACAGCAACCTGATGGCACACTCCTACAGCATATCCCTAACTAGGCTAATGACAAGCTGGATGGCATAGATTCCCCAGAGATAGCTTTATCTGATCCTTTTAATAAGCCTTGTTAAGTGGTCTGATTGGGTTTGTAAAAACCAAAGCAACCGCAGTACAATTGTCAATACGCAATTCCTGCTATAAACCTTTCAGTTTTGAGTTCTGTCCAACTATATTAAATACCTACAGCTTCTTGTCAGCATACCTTCTTCGTTCTCCCTCTGCTGCATCTCTACTTGTTATTTGCAGCTGTCTTCTGTGTTTGATCACAGAGCTTTCATATGCTAACTTACTTCCCATTAGTACAGCTTTCAGGTCAAGGGTCATCAGGTCACACAGCTTGTATTGATTATTAATGAAGACAATTACAACTGATCTATTCAGAATTGATACAAACTATTAAATGCCTTCCTTTTCGAACATTCATCTAACCAATTACAAAATTTCTTAATTGTGCTCTCCCCGGATCAAAGGTTGTCAGATTGGTTAATTTGAGTTTTTGGTCAATGGCGAGTCTCCCCCTCACCCCATTCCATTTGCACCACAGCAAACTGCTTCATAAATTATACATCCTGTTGCTTATCTGAAAGTAAATTGCTAACTTAAGGCTACTTCATAAAGAGTGAAATGAATCACGGTGTCAGACTGCCACAATTACACCACGACGCTAGACTGAATCAGATGCTTGAAAAATACTCCCAAATGACATTCACCTCATTGATTATTAATTCTCTTCATTTAAAGGATGCACTTGAACTAATAACAGCAACTTTTAGGATGAGAATTAAGGAATGTATCTATTCATTAGAAACAGATTATTGAGTGAAGTTGATGTTGTTGTAATGAAATGGATGCAACTTTGTGCCATTGCATAGTGAATCTTTTTCCATGCATTGGGAAATATTCAGACTAACATCACAATATAATATGTGCTTTAATACATGTAACTGAGAAAAATAGTTTTGAAGTTGAGGACTACTGAATGAGTATTGGAAGTTAGTCAGACGTCAGGGGCATAATCACATTAATAATACAGGGTTCAGTAATTCTTGAATATGATGTAGAGATATCATACCATAATAATATTCTCAAACTTTAAAAGAAGATTATCTTGATAACAAGCAAAAACACTTTACAGAGTTGAATGAACTGGTTTGAAGGTCCTTTTATCTACATTCATCAGTGAAGAACCTTGCTTATTTTTAAACCTGAAAGATGCTAAATGAATGCGGTGTTACTACAGTACTTTCTGCCTTACTGCACTTTACATTTATAAAACACATCTGTCTCCGCATTGAAATATATGGAATTTATTTACTGTTGCAGTATAATTGATTTAACAGGCAAAACAATGTCATGTGAGTACTATAGAATGTGAGAATGGGTGAAATCTTCCCAGTCTCTGAACAATATGGGTAATGCTGATTCAGATCAGAAAATGAGGCAAAAATCAGGGAAATGAGATCCTCAATGTTGACAAAAAAAATTCAATTCTGTACCTTAGCTTTGAAAAGACAGTCAAGAACCTCACTAGTGAATGGTGAGAGATCTCTATGCATTTGTTATTGGTACCCAGTATCGCCTTATTAATAAGCAATTTCCCATTCTTCTACGACCAGATAGAAACTAGATGGTAATAATTCTTGGCAATGAAACTCAAAGTGGACATCTGGCAGCTCCAACACGTGGCGTGCTCCTCGGGGCTTCAATTGTGAACAGCAGTCACCAACATTTCAGGCTACTCTATCCCATCCACACAGGTTGGCATTGGACATGTATCAGCCTCACCACAACATTATGACACATCTCTTCTGCATGTTGGAACACACCAACACCTTCCATTGGAGTGCTGCGGCTGCCAGTGCACTTTGTGTACAGGGATAGGGACCCATCTCTGGACCACGTTACATCTCAGGGCTCTTCACTTCCCCTTTTTGCACTTCCTCGCTTTGTGCTTTCACTTTCAGATGCTCACAGCCTTTCTGTCTTTTTGCACTCTGCCACTTCATTCAAAACTTAAAACCTTACAGTACTTCTGTCTTGGCTTGCTAGTTAGTACAGATGCAAAGCTAGGCAATTTTTCATGGTTGTCAGCATTGATCAGTCACGGGATCAGAAATGTTGCTGCATAGCACGATGTTGTGTCAATATCATCCCTACATCATGAGCCAACAGCTATACGGCAGGCACACTACATGTGATTCAACTAAATGACGATGTTTCCAAGTCTAAGAGAAAAAATTCTCATTCTTGTCAAGGGGACTGTCGTCAGTCAGGGGTCTTACCACATTCAGTCATGGGCAGAGTCTGAACTCAGTCCAGGGCCTTGGACATAATTGATCGGCCTCTTGGAATGGTCAGGGTCAGAGGTTCCATATCTCTGCAGCCCAGGGAACTAGGCCAGACCTGCATGTCCTGTTTAACTTGGTCTGGGATTCTCAGTAAGTCAGTCTGGGAGCTCTGCAAGGATGAGACTCATCAGTCAAGGCTGTCTACCCAGGTTAGTCAGAGCAGTGGGCTATGGTCAGTCGTAGGGGTCTGCCAAATGAAACTGAAGGGCATTAGCAAGGGAGGTTGTTATGGTCAGAAAGTTGGAGAATTGTAGAGATTGAATGCAGCGTGCTGGGATGCAGAATTGTAGATGCAGTGTGTGAGGTACAGATAGACGTGAAGAGGAAGGGACAATGCAATATTTATGGATGGGAGACAATAGTGCATTGGAGGATAGGGATAATGGTAAAGGTAGGGTCATCGATAGTTATAACCACCCTGGGCCTTGACAAGGAAGGACAGTGTGGCATGGCTAAGCTATACACATAGGGTTCAGGGGGTAACATTGGGAATTGAAGACGTAAATGAAAAAGTTATAAATGAACTACAAGGTATCAGTAACTACCAGACTACAGATTCCTACTCTGCTTATGGGGCATAGCTAGTGCTGCACACACCGGATTAAGGTCCATATGTCTAATGTCCATGTAGAGACCCGCCTTCTCAGAGTCCTCCATGTCCCATTGTATTGAGGACATTGTTAAACAGTAATCTGTGTAATGTGAATGTTGACTGTTCACATTACCTAGGCCCTATACTGTTTCTGATATTCCCGCCACAGGTTCTTTGGAATGGTGACCAATGGATCCAGTCACAGCTGGGGTCATCGTCACTGTGGCTGCAGTGCTAAAAATGTGCAGAGAAGTTGAGGATGAACAAGCCAAGTCCAATGATTGTCAAGCCGCCTTCATACAAAGTAGTCACAAATGAAAGTCCACTCAATATGAGGAGAGAGAAAGCCCAGGGCCACGTTCACTAGATGAATGAGGGGCAGTGTTACTTTAGACTGTGGATGTCTGGGACACCACCACATGAACTATGTCAACTGCTGAAGTAGATCTTGAGGAGGTGAGTGGCCATCCTATCCTTGGGATTGCCAAAGTTTCAGATGCACCATGTTTTTATAAAATTGGCTCCCAATGAACCACTTCGACCACTGTGGCATCTCTTAATGCACAAATGTATCAAGGCTGTTACCAATGCAATTACTGATGACACTATCTCATTTCTTAATGACAAGACCAGTGCTGCAGCCTGGGCATTAATAAAACAGGGTTCCATTCCATCAGTGTATAAGTCAATTGCAATCATCTATACCACATTCTTTAAGTCTGCACAAGGTACCCTGGAACTGGCCAGGGTGCCTATATCCTTAAGAACCCCTCTGTTTGTGCTTCATCCCAAAGGCTAAATGCTTTACAAGGACGGCTGCTGGGAGTGTAGGGCCAACCTTTGTAAATATGACAGAGGACTCCACCTTGCAACTCCCCAGCCAATGCTGAGTCTACATTGTTCCCAATCATCAACCAGGGCTATCATGAAGGAGACTACATGCCTTCTGAAGATGAGGTTCCAATGTTTGGATCATTGAGGGTGGATGAGGAACTTGCAATACACTCCAGACAAGGTACGGCACAGAATTCTGAACGCCACGCTCTGCACAACTAAAGCAGGTAAAGGGGGACAGGATGGACTGAAGAGCTTAGGGAGCAGCAGCAGTCTTTCAAGGAAGAACATTAGGCCATTGAGCAGGAGAAACATTACCTACTGCATGATAGAATGATGCAACATGGACTTAAATAAATGTTACTAATCCCACTTCCTTCCCTCCCCAAAAGGACTAATACAGCAAAGTAACCAGGGTTTTATTTTTAAAAAACATGCATACTATTTTATACATGTCACACAAAATTAAAATAGCATATTTTAATTGATTACCTAATTATCTTTCTCTCTTCTTCAGCATTTTCTCATGTTACATGGTGTCACAACAGTGCTTCTCCATCTCCATTCATATCAGTCATCATTTTTGGATTTGGTGGGTGGTTTGGCAGCCACTAACAATCCCCATTTATCTGAGCTGGGGATTGCTGACATGCCTGCACTGATGCTTGAGCTTAGCACTGGCATGGAACTCGAAACTGAAACGTTTGGCTTAGAGGCAGGTGCACTACCATCTGAGTCTCAATAATATTTAACCTCCTAATTTATCATATAATCATTTTGAGTTGTAGTCCAATGCAGTAATTAATATGTCAATAATCCTTCAATGTGACACATGAAATATCTTTCTGACTTCCCTCAACATTATTATTTCTGTAAATTATCTTCAAATACCAGTGTTTTATTGTCAGACAATTCCCCCCTTCCTTTTTCACAGTAACAGCAAACTCCTATTCAGTGAAGTGCATCATCCTGCATTTCATATTAATTCCTAATAAAGTCTATTCATATAATTCGCTCTCAGTGACAACAGGAGTGAAACGTTTAATCTATTTCATTTAGATATAAAATTGAGAGCTGCAATTTTGCTGATTGGTGGTTTAACTTCAGTATTCCATTTAAATGTTGCATACTGAAATTTACAATGTTTCTACACAATAAAAAGCCAGGGCACTTACTGCTGCATAAATGTCTAAAATACTAAACACCTTAGATATGAGACCGGTCCCACAACTTGATACAGCAATCCTTGCAGAACTTGAATATCTCAATTCAGTACTTATCTTGGGGTAGAATTAATTTGCTATAAGTTCACTTCATTACACCTCTGTAATTTATCTAAGATATCCACAACTCTGAAAAGGTTTTGATTTGCATCCAAAGCTGAAAATATTTCATGAAAGAAAGATTTTCATGCCTGAGAAGTATATTCAGGAATTGAGGCTATTCTTTGTTTGGTATTTCAACATGAAATGTTATTACGTGCGATAAGTCATATCATAATACTCAATGCAGTAGTAAATACAGCATTCAAAAGAATCCTCTTGGAAGGGAACATTTTCAAAGTTATCTGCAGTCTGATTTCATAATAAAAGACACAGCATTACTGGTAAAAGTAATTAAGTGACATAACTACATATGGGTTTGTCAATTCAAAAATACCTTGAAGAATAGGGAGAGAATAGGGTCCTTCAAAGATCAGCCTTGTGTGGAGCCACAGAAAATAGGGGAGACACTGAATGAATATTTTGCATCAGTATTTACTGTGGAAAAGGATATGGAAGATTTTGACTTAGGGAAATAGATGGTGACATCTTGCAGATTGTCCATATTACAGAGGAGGAAGTGCTGGATGTCTTGAAATGGTTAAAGGTGGATAAATCCCCAGGACCTGATCAGGTGTACCCAAGAACTCTGTGGGAAGCTAGAGAAGTGATTGCTGGGCCTCTTGCTGAGATATTTGTATCATCGATAGTCACAGGTGAGATGCCGGAAGACTGGAGGTTGGCAAACATGGTGCCACTGTTTAACAAGGGTGGTAAAGACAAGCCAGGGAACTATAGACCGGTGAGCCTGACCTCAGTGGCGGACAAGTTGTTGGAGGGAATCCTGAGGGACAGGATGTACATGTATTTGGAAAGGCAAGGACTGATTAGGAATAGTCAACATGGCTTTGTGCGTGGGAAATCATGTCTCACAAACTTGATTGAGCTTTTTGAAGAAGTAACAAAGAAGATTGATGAGGGCAGAGCATTTGATTTGATCTATATGGACTTCAGTAAGGCGTTCGACAAGGTTCCCCATGGGAGACTGATTAGCAAGGTTAGATCTCACGGAATACAGGGAGAACTAACCATTTGGATACAGAACTGGCACACAGGTAGAAGA